>NW_004524647.1:5859483-5895293 GCF_000260255.1 Octodon degus
TTATATAAATAAAATGCCATAAATATATATGGCATTTTATTTCCATAATGGAAAAGCTGACCAATACAGAAAATTGGTACTAGGGAAGTGGTTTTGTTGCCATGATAACAGCTGCTCATGTGATTGTAGATGCTGTAAAGATAGTTTAAGGGAGAAACTTAGAAAAAAAATAGAAATAATGACTAAAAAAGCCTAAAAAGTTCTAAGTAGAGTCTGATAAATAAGTGCTCTTGGTGTTCAGAAAACAATGATAAGAATATTAATAGGATGCTGCCTCAATTTATTTTTCTGGAACAAAATACCTGACATCAAAAATTTAAAAAGGAAAGGTTTATTTATCTCACGGTTAGTGGAGTTTTCAGTCCTTATTCAGCTGGTTCCAAGCAGAGTGGCACATCAAAGAGGGCAGCAATTCATGGCAATGGAAGATAGCAAAGAGCAAAAGGGACAAAAAGGAGGAGCAGTGGCTGTGGGCAACCAGCAAGCCTCCCTCCCTTCCTTATACCTTATTCAGGCTATCTGGCCCAGAGAAAGTGTAACACTCATACCCATAATCCCAGCATTGGAACATCAATCACAAACTAGAAGCCTGATCCAGTGACTGCATGAGGCTTTGGGGGGACAACTAAACACAAACCATAATAGATGCAGACATTAAATGCCAGGTTTGGGGTCAGGAAGATGGCTCAGTAGAATAAGTGCCTCCCTGGCAAGCGTAAGGGTCTGAGTTCAATCCCCAGTTCTGCTAACAAAAAAAAAAAAAAAAAAAAAAAAAAAAAAGCCAGGTTTTTGAGGCTTTTCATGGAAATGGAGAATTTCTTAGGAATTGAACTACAGTCTACATTTGTTACACATTGCAAAACAAATGTCCACAATTTGTACCAAGACTTTCATATGAAGGTGAATTTAAAAGTGAGAGACTAATTCTGGCAAATAATATTTCAAGGAAGCCCAACATTGGGGCTGCAATATACCATGCAAACTGCGAGCAAAAAGAGTTGAATTATTTGTAGTGCTTTTGGATATTAGATAGTTTTTAAGGCAGAGAAACACATAATACTTGAGACTTGGAAGCTGTTAGGGTATCAGTGAGATATAGAATAGTTCATGCTAATTTTTCAAGGAAAGTGTTACATTAATTGTATGAGGGGGCCTGGCTCTAGCTCAGTTCTTTAAGTGGCTGCTTCCACAAAGCTGTCAGCCTCAGCTTATTCTAGTTCGGTCCCCACAATCCTCCAGCCAGCCAAAAGTGCCCTGAAGGCATTCGAGGAGCAAAAAAAAAAAAAAAAAAAAATCCATTTGGGGCTGGAGAGATGGCTCAGTGGTCTAAAGCACCTACTTAGAACAAGCTTAGCAAAAGCATCAGGGACCACGGTTCAATCCCCCAGCACCACATGCCAGCCAGCCCTGCCCCCTGGTGGGCTGAGCTGGCCACACTCTCTCTCTCTCTCTCTCTCTCTCTCTGTCTCTCTCTCTCTCTCTCTCAAATAAATAAATAAATAAATAAATAAATAAATAAATTTAATTGTATGAGTAGAGTGTTGAGTATTGTTGGAACTGAAGTCTGGTGCTAATAGAGTTTTCAGAAATATCAAAGGACCTGGACCTTGAGATTAAAACAGGAATAAAAATAAGGCTTAGATTCACTCCAAGTTTGGGACTAACATGAACCATTTTTTTAATTCAAAGAATGTGATTTAAATACGTAATGGCTTTTCACCAAAGCATAATTAAGAAAAGTATGCTTTCATCCATTCCTAGTTCATTACTGGACATAAATTAGGAAGAGAGTGCCCAAATATTCTTTTGTTGAGTGTGGATTTCTCCATACATGGGAAAATTATAGTGGGCCCTCAAATTAAAGGGGAGCCAGGCCCAAATTTCCTATTAGTACTTTTCCCATTGGTTTCTTGCTTTTGTTTTTTGTTTGTTTTATTTAGGACAGGGTGTACAGGGTGTGCAGGGTCTCACTGCATAGATCAGACTGATAGTGATCCTCGTGTTTACAGCCTCCCAAGTGTTGGGATTATACTTAGGCACCATCACATCCAGTCTCAGTCACTGTCTCAGAGTGCCCCAGGGACAGGGCTGGAGCACCCAGATTGAACTCCTGGCCCTTGAGTCTGCCTAAGCAGGTGCTTTAATCTGCTGAGCTCTTTAGCCTCTCATTGGTTTCTTTGGTCAACTGAGTATGCAGTTTTCTGACTTTCTGCATTCAGTAGAAGACTTGACAGCAAAATCCTGAGGATTTCTGGTAAGAAAAGAAGCAGGTCTTAGGCATTGTGCTTCACAAGATAACGACAATGCATGCCTTTAGAAGTAATAAAGAATGGCAAGTAAAATATATCATAGCTAATCATAAATTACAGTAAAGCATAGAGAGATCATATTAAGATTGCTCTGTCTTTAATATTTTCATAAATATGTATTTTAAACCAACATGTAATATATGGCATAGAAGAACTGCTAATTAAGTTTAACATGGCATACATATACTTTTATTTGTCAAATGTTCCATTATGAATAACATGATTTTGAATTAGCTCATGATGCCCAACTCTTTCATAACTACTTCTAGCTCAACTTCTCCCTAACCAAATGCTTATTAAACCAGTTGCCTGCATCCTTGAATATGGTTGAATATTACAATTAAGTATCCTGGATCTGGTCATTACATTTTACTAAAAATAGACATACTCCACCCAAAGTCCTTATCTGTTTAGAATCATAAGCTCATAACATATAGTCAACCAAAGAGCCACATATACCCTATTAAGGAATACTGCAAATGTCTAAAACTCTAGTGAATTTTGATACTATTAGCCACTGATTTCTACTTAACAGATGCATTTTATATAGTACACAAGTATAAAGTCATTTATGTTTAGGTAGGAAAAACTTGTGCTTCTTATTTTAAGTAAAGATTTCATATCTACAAAAACAGACCAATAATAGAATTTTTAGTCTATTTACTAGGACTTTAAACCAGAAAATGTTCTTCATTGGATTGTGAGGAGACATGGATCCCTCACTTGCCTCTGATCTCTAGGAATAGAAGCCAAAGACTGAGCTCACTGTCTGACACCTGTTTTGTGCTATTCTTAATCCAATGTTAAAGTTGATAAACTCATCAGAAGTTATGAAAAGCTAGAGACGTAAATCTTCCAAAACAGGTACTTGGGAGACGTTTGCAAAAGCCATTTTCCCTAATATTATGGATGATGAAGAGCTTACCACAGCCCAGATGTAGCTAAGATTCATCTCATTTTTCTTTAATTCTACTGGCTTTGCAACTATAACTCTTGTTCTATAATGTTCCTGGTGTCCCCAGTGATATATTCTTGTATCTTTCTTCTGCACTATACTCTAAGCTCTTTGAAGGGTCAAATTGTCTTCTGGATTTTACTGCCTTAAAGGACATCTTTTGCACAATGAATACATGCTAAACTTTCTTTCTTTTGTATTTTAGGAAAGGGTCTACAGGGTGTTCAGGGTCTCACTACTAGATGAGATTCGTAGTGCTCTGCCTGTTTACAGCCTCTCAAGAGCTGGGATTACAGGTGCATGCCACCACACCCAGTCTCAATTGCTGTCTCAGCACGCCCCACAGGAGAGACAGCATGGCAGGCCCAGGGACAGAACCCCCGGCCTGTGCACCTGCTTCTAGGCGCTTTAATCCGCTGAGCTATTTGGCCAGCCTGCTAAACTATATTGAATCTCATGATGAAAATTCTTTGAAAGTTTTCCCAGTGATATCATGAGTGCATGCTTGATAATCATGAATAGCATTAAAGAGTTGTAATAATATAGGTGTGCTCATCTTTTTACAGATACAAACAGGGAGCTTTCTAGTGATCAACACAGTTTATCTGGGTAAATCTAATTTTATTAGGTACCATTTGCCTGGTATGTTGGGGCTTTTTCAGTCCATAATCTAAAAGAAATATTGACTATAAGCAGCTATGCTGCATAACCTTCCTTAGAAAAGGAAGATAGCCTTTGAGGGTTCAGGCTTTCTTAAGTTGTAGTAATGATTGGAGGTAGTTTTCATCTTATACCATTACCAAAAGCATTCGGATGTATAATGTTTGAGTTATTCAAGCCTGATGGAGATTTCCAGTAAATCCAAGAAATATTTTGCCCTCATCTTGTCCTTAAAAGTATTGCAGAAGAAAATAAAAACAGATATTGAATATTAGGTGAAAAATATTTAGAGTGCATTAGCCTAAGTTTCAAAACATAAAATTAAAAATTTTATCAAAAATTTAATATAAAAATAAGGAAGTAACTAAGCAACAATTTTCACTGGGTGTACAGGGAAGGTTTAACTCAGACATTTAATCTAGATCTGAAAAAGAATGAGGTCAAGAGAAAAAATATTCATAAATCATACATGCAAGTATTGCTAGGAATTGAACCAAGGGCTTCTGTAATGATTACAGTGATCTAAATCCTGATTTTTTATGGATTTGGTACAGGTTCTCACTACACAGGTCAGACTCATAGTGATCATCCTGTTTTCAACCTCCCCAGAACTGGGATTACAATCCTGCACCATCGTGCCGGGTCTCCCTGGCTGGCTCCACATGCTCCAGGCAGATGAACACAGCATGTGGTACCTGGATCTAACCAGGTCCCTGCCCTTGTCAGGCAGGTGCTTGGACCACTGAGCTATCTCTCTGGACTCCTCCTGAGCCCTTTTTAAAGGAAAGGTTTTGCTAACTTGCTCAGACTGGACTTGAGTGTGTAATCCTCCTGTCTCAGTCTAGTAGAGTTCTAGGACTAATAAAGATCCCAAAACCCCTCACACACAAAAAGAAAAGAAATAGAAGCCACAAAAAATCTAATGTAGAAAGCATTCTGGTTATTAAAGGAGAAAAAAAAAAACATGTTTTTGTATAGGCAAGGACATCAGAGGCACAAGAGAATGAAAAAAAATTAGAAGAGACCATAACACAAAAGAAAATTACGTCATGGTCTGTAAATCATTTTTTTTTCTTTTTTTCAGAACCAGGGATTGAACTCAGGCCCTTGCGCTTGCCAGGGAAGTGCTTGTTCCACTGAGCCATCTCCCCGGACCCCGCACCCCCTTTTTTTCCTAAATTTTCTTTGAAAGATATTTTATATTTCCAAGTGTCATGGCCTTTGAAAATCAGATTTTTGCCTTAGTAACACCTTCTGAGGTTGAAATTGGACTACTAAATATCGTGAAAAAAGAACACCACTGAGTGAGTTTTGAAGGCATAACTACAGTGACAGTCCAGAGGAGAGACTAATGAAAAGCATACAGAAGGTATGTAATTTCTTAGCACACAACCTGCTTCTACTTCTGGAGCCAATAGAAACTGTCCTGAAAAGGTAGCAAGCCTTGACAGTATGTGTGGTCCAGTTGGTTGCCTCCTAGTCTGGTCAGTGCTGACCTGTGAGAGTATTAATAGACTATGCAAGACATAGCTTCTTCCTTGTAGGTAGTACTTCACTGTTGAATAGAAATATACATTACAAATATTATGATTTGAAGATAAAAACTCCATCCCTATGAATTCTGTACTCATTCTGAAGAGTCTCCTAGGGTAAACAAAACGTTCTCCATTCCTTTGACAAACGCATGCTCAGGAAAATTGAAAGCATACCTGTACCCTGGAAAAATTAAGTTCCGACTTAGTTAATGTTTTCCTCATGTTGAAGTGGCTACTTAAGGAAAGATAATGATAGTGTTAGGATGTTTAATTGCTGCTTAATCAGTGTCTCTATAGCTCCTGCTGGAAAGAATATGGGAGGTATTAAATTAGAAACTGAATGAAATACCACATATAAAATCTAGAGGAAAAAATTTACTTGTAGATGAGTAATACTCAAACTTAAGTGAGGCTTTCAGGGACACCAGGGGGTCTGTTTGCTATCTAGGCCACTCAGAGAAGACAGTATGGAACTGCTCTAGGCCAGATCATTAGATCTTGTCAGCATGGTGGGGCCCTGCTAATACCCTGAGAGACTCAGATACAATCTGTAATTACAGTCACATTGAAGTGCAATATTTCCAAACAGAACAACGGAATTCTCATAAAGCTAAAAAGCATCCTCATAACACTTTGTTTGAAAATTCTAGAATCCAAGCTAATCATGGCATTAACAGAAAGCTGCCCCAGATGAAGATGATGATCTGGGTTTGGAAAAGGATTCATTTGTCTATATTTCTATAATTGACCAGCAAAGCCTTTAGACCTAGGAATATTAGGACTATTATCTAGTGCCAAATCTAAGCTGAGTAAGTCACTGTGTGGGGCCAGGGAGATGGCTCAGTAGATTAAGCACTTCCCCGAGTAAGTCACTGTGTTTTTGTTTGGTATCAAGTCTCCAGTGTCTAACACTGTACCTGCCACATATATTGACATTTTGGAAGATAAAGATCTAAGATTTGCCAGGAACTGATGAGTTTACCTTATTGTTGAAAATGTTCAATTGCTAAAAATACTTTGCTCTTCCCAAGATTAGGGTTGAAGAGCAACTTAAACAAAGATAAACATTCACAGCCTTTCAACATGATGATGATGAGTAGGAGTCAAATACAGTCCACATATGTGGATTAAACATGGTAAATTGAATATAGGCTATGTCCTCACCGGGGCCAAATTTCAAAGGCAGTATATATTAGCACTCTTATTCAAAGTCAGTTATCGGGTACCCCTTCAATGAGCCCTGAGTCTCTGGCCAGGTGTTATCACATATAGTGATAGAGAAAAGGAAAGAGCAAGAGACAAAATTTCAATGCAACAGAGATCCAGGACAACCAATTGTTCATGAGAAACAAAAGGCTGTGAGGCAGTCACAACCTTGGCATTTATTAGAGGAGCTGATTTGAGGAAGGATTACTGAATGACTCAAGAGGGTAGATGTGCTGTTATGCTAAGAAGAGTCTTTCCTTGGAGTGTTTTTAATCTGAGTGGATAGAAAAAGATGGTCCATCCCTAAAGAGATAATGGGAAATATCAAGCGGGTAATACCAATGATCCCAATACTTTATCCCCTAAGGAAGTATGCAAAGCTATCCATCATAAATTTGTGGTCCCCAATAAGCAGGGACCTTGGAGAAGCGGTAGAATCATGATTGGTAGACAGGAAATACAAAATCTCAGATACTACTGTAAATTTATTAATCAGATTCTATATTCTAATAAGATCTCAGGATGATTCATGCACATAATATTTTGGAAGTCAAGATTCGAGTTCAAATTTTTATCCTTAGCTAATGGCTTTCAGAAAATTGATTAATGCTGCCATATTTTAATTTCCTCACCTGGAAACTACAGAAGATAAATTACCAACTTTTCGTGCTGAGCTGAAGATAACAATAAGATAATGCAAATGTATTGCTCAGAACAAGGTCTAGAATCTTATAAGTACTCAATATACATCAACTAGTGTTATCATTTGGCAGAAAGAATTCTCTTAGTCTAAATTAATAAATCCAGTACAGCTTTTGTAATGTAAATAGGGGAAGAATTGCAAATGAAAAAGATGTTTGATTTATAGATGAAAACTTTTCTAGAAGCACTTGCCTGGGGAATATTTTTCTGGATTTGATCATATATGTAATGGAAGGGTCTATGTAACTTTCTGCTATAGCACTAAAATGTTTCTGAGGCATTTTACAATAATAGAAAGATTTTCTCAAACATGAATTATTTTCTAGTCTTGCTTTGTACAGCTTCAAACTTTAGACAATAAAAACTAACATTTGAGCTGATATAACCAAGTTTGAAATACTGGAATAGCTCTACTCAGTGATCGATCTGTAGGTAATGACATTAATGCCCTCCTCAGATCTTCCTTACAAGGCTATTGCATTGTTAATCAGGCTAGAGCTCTTTTGCTGTATTCAGATAAAACTGTGAATCAGAGAATACCCCAAAGTCCACCTATGCTACTAGTCATGACAACACTGTATAATGCTGGGTGTCAAAAGTTGATACAGCCAGTTGCTTGCTCCTTCCCCTGATAGCTGTCACCTTCCTGTTCAGAGCACTGCAGGTTGACTCTATTGGACGCTGCTCTCTTCTGCTGGTCTTTGTTGTCTCTCAATCTCTGAGCACTGTTCTGCCAACAGCTCCTTGTGCTCATTGCTGTTTCTTTTTAAATGAGACTCCTTCTGCACTACTCAGGATAAGAATCTCAAGTAAATTACAGGGTTTTAGAGCCCAAACCACTGAGAAATAAAGCATGAGTGAGTTTACAGTAACACCGAAGCAAGTCTTTATTTTACCAGAGCATCTGCTCTGGCACAGGGGCTCATTATACAGGAAGGAGTCCTGGTGGTCTCAAGCTGAGAAGTGGGCGGGGAGGCATCTGCTAATGTAGCAGCCACAGACCTGTGTCCATGAGGGATAAGGCTTAAAGCAGGAAATCTTTTGGAAGGCTTGATGTGAAGATTGAATACTTAATTAAGAGGCCCAGATATCTCCCTTCCTAATTTTCCCCTTACAGGATCATCCTTCTACCTTCTTCAGAAAGGCACCCAAAATGTTCACTGTGGCGGGCCTCAAGAAGGGACACAGATATAACAGTCTTGCGGCCTCAGAACCAACTAACCATATACTAAAATCTCAGAAACCAGGGAGGACACTGCTAGCAAGCTAAAGAGCACATTGACACAAGTTGTCACGAACCACTACAATGGGTGAAAGAGACCAAAGGGGTATGAGGTGGAGGGGTGCAATAACTACTGGCCAATGATAAACCCTTTCAATTCCATGGGAAAAATGAGGAGGTCAGGAGCTTTTCTGTCTCCGTTGAACTCACTTCTAAGTCACGGTCTCAAGGTGTCCTTTTCCCTCTGAAGGTGCTCAGTCAAAAGAATCTGCCTCACCTAGGAGTTTATATTCGAAGAGATAGGCCATGACCAATGAGTGAGTGATCTAGGTTTATCATTGTATGATAAAAATGATAATTCTGAAATATAATTCACTTGCATATGCTGGTAGAGATGAATTTGGTCCTCAGAAAGTTCCTACCACTGAGATAACCTGTTTATCTTAAACCCACTTCTGAAAGTGATCTCCAAATAAAACACATTAACCAAAATCCTTGTCTCAGACTCTATTCTAAAAATAATATCTGAGAAAAAATAAGATGGCAAGTCAGAATAAGCAAAAACAGAACCGCAGCAAGAAAGAGAAACTCACGTCCAGATATTTCATCATGTTTTACTAAAGAAGCTTTGTATTCAACCCTGGTACATGTTCTAATGTATCCTCCAAGTCTATATGACTATTACAAAACTCAAAATATTTCACTTGATTTTTACATTAACTATATATGTATATATATATATATAATTTTTACATTAAATATATATATATATATATATTCTTCACAAATTCATAGGCTAAATGATAAGACATATGTTTATTTAGTATGGGTACTTTACTTTCATGTAAATATTAAATTATCAGTACTAAAGTAAAATCTCCTAGAATTTTGATAGTCAATGTCTAGAGGCATACATTGGAAAGTATGATACTTTCCAGTGTGGGCAGGACCCAGTATGTGTGGGACAATCTATGGCCTCCAGCACTGTGCAAAGACTTTGTTTTACTGTTATTGAGTTGAATCAATATTGCATTGTTTGTATACAATAACTAATTGGCCTTCCCCACCAATAATTGTATGCATGTTGAGAAATTTCATCTTCTTTATTTCCATATGCTAATAAAAAATCAGTGCAAAGTATATGATACTTAAATAATCTTGGTTATCAACTTGATTGGCTTAAAAGCCACATATAAGATTATTTAAACACACTTCTGAGGCCTTTAAGATATGAACATGGGTCTATGCTTCTTTCCTGGATTTTTTTCTCCTTAGGCTCATGCTTCATGACCTCCATGAAATAAGCATCTTTGCCCCAATACACATTCTTGCTGCCTCGGAGTCAACTAACCATGTACTGAAATCTCAGAAACCATGTTCCAAAAATACATCCCTGGCCTAGATTTTGGATGTCAGGTTATTGTGCTCCAATAACAGTAAAGCTCAGCAATATATAGTATATTGCTAAAGATACTGATGACAAGATAACATTCAATAAATTAAATTTGTTTATCAATGAAATTATGGGGAAAAATAAAATAAAAATGCCTCCCCCCCAAAAAAAAAGACATTGAAGTATTTTCTAAAGAAAAATTCAAGTGGAATGCTTTCTTAGCAAGTTTCTAAGTGATTTCTGATTTACTCTTCCTATGAGCTCTTGCTTTTTTTTTTTTCCAAAACAGGTTTGTATTAAACACAGGATTCCTCAAACATCTTAAAATTTCACTAGACTATCACTTTGAAAAGAAACTTTAAACCCAAGGAATTCCACTGAAAAGATCAATAATATAGGTTAATCTTTTTAACCAAAAAAAAAAAACAAAAAAAAGTCAAAGCCCTAGAATTTTTAAAATAAATTTTATAAATAATATATTCAAAGATTTTGACCCATTATACAAGGAATCCCACTCTTTAAGAAAAATATACAGGTTTAGGTAAGAGTTTAAATTCTGAGATTCAAGCTTGCTGAATCAGGCTTTTAGATTTCTACTATTCCAAATTCCAGAAGACAAGCAGATAGCAATTTTAGTGCACAAAACTCTATTATGCTGCATGGTTCCTTCTCTCTTCAATTAGACAGCTTTATTCTGCATCATGAGCTCTTCTTTGCTCCTTGATAGATCTTAGAATCCAGTTTCCAGAGTTTTGGATTTCCCTTAATAGAAAACTTCACAATCATTTCCTGGGAATTTTTGCAGATGAAAACAAGTGGAGAATCAGACTTTTGACTGATATCTAGAAACTGCTCCTTAAATTGTTTCTGGGACAAGCAATCAAGTAGGTCCACACAGCCCAGAAGGCAACCTGAAGGGTAGTCTCTGGGAAATTCCACATCTTTCCCATGCAGAACGCTGTAGGTAACCTGGAGTTCAGAGACCTCTTGAGGTGAGGGGTTTTTGTCTGTGGCTGCTATCCAAAGTCCTCTGTGGGGGTGTACCAGGATCTCCCCTCCACCCTTTTAATTCCTCTGACAAGCAGAGAAATCCAGGGATGATGCATAGAGAGGCACTAGCCACTGTCAAAGTTTTACTGGAATTCTTCATACTGGATCCTTAGTTGGTGCTAATACAGGTTAGACTCTAGTCTGGATCCTCCTAAATAGAAAGCCCTCCTCTGTGAGGTGACACTTGTATGACTGACCCAAAACATTTTTTAACCAAAAAATATGACTAACCTTAACTTAACAATGGGGAGGGGACTCTTTGGAATGTCAAAAGGCTCTTTGGAATGTCTATCTGATCTCAGTGGCTGGTTCAAGGTTCCACCAGCAATGGCCTGTATGGTCTTACCTAATCTGCTCTGATACTCTGCTAGTGGATTTTCTTTTTCTACTATCTTCCTTCTAGCAAAGTCAATGGTGATCTTCTTAGAGAGTCAAGTGGCATGTTGAAGAACTCTCAGCTCTTATTCTCACTTCTGTAGAGTTTCCTGCACAATTTTGGACAACCACTGGTTAGAGTCACTAGAGAAGTAATCTGACTCATCATCAATAACTTGGGTCCTTCAAAAGCTAGTTCTATCAAACTCAAACTCAACTACTTCACTTTAGCTGGTCTCCTGTCTCTACCCATCTAAAATTGCATCAAACAGCTTGTCTTTATGCTTGACAGCCTTCTCCAGTCCAGACTTAATTCAAGATTCTTGATGAAGAATAAGGTCCTTAGTGGAGACATCTACCTTTCCAGGATTATCTTCCCATAACATGAGCTCTTTAAATTTTTTTAAATTTTTTTTAGCAGCTTCTGGCTCTTGTTTGAGTCACACTGTAAAATATCTCATTCCTCATGAGTACAAATCAGAGAGCCACAGAATAAACAGGACCCAGAATCTTCTTGGTCACAGACAATCTATGCACAGGTCAGACAGTTATTGATGAGCTTGTGCTTCTGGCCCAAGCAATCAGAGAGGTGGAGACCAGGAAGCCAGATGGCAAGCTTGTCTTGTCCTCCTCTTGTGTATAAGTTGACAGACTTTGACTTCTTTTTTTACAGAGTTTCTGTACTCTTGTGCGTTGGCCAAATCAAAAGGTGTTTTCACACCTACAGTTGTGTCAAGTTCAGAAACAGCAGGAACTTCCTGTCTGTTTCTTCCTTTCCACCTACTTCACTTTAGCTGGTCTCCTGTCTCTACCCATCTAAAATTGCATCTTTTTTGAAGCACTGCTGCAAAGGATAAGAAATGAACTCCTGACCACTCACCTGACATTTGGTTATAAGATCTTTTATGACCTGGCCTCTCTTGCCCTTGTTTCCCTGGAGGAGGTCAGTCACACATTCTCAGATCTCACCTGCACTCTCAATGGACAGAACATACTGCATGATCTCCTTGCTGACCTCCAGGCTGAACGCCATCCACAGCTGCTGGGTGCACCAGTGCACTAGTGACTCCCAGGAAGCCACCACAGCAACAGCCATTTGCCTGGCCATCTTCCTATGAGCTGTTAATAAAACAATTGCCTAGAGGTTACTAGAATTTTAGAGGTTCACAGATATCTTTTTTCCCCAATGAAAATATTCGCATAGAACATCTATTAAAATATGTTTTAGAATTAATAAGACTTGTAAAGAGCTGATTAACATATTCCAAATCTATGCTAGTACTATTAACATGAATTATTTGAGTAATGTAATAAAAGTTCCTATACAAGCTCTCAAAAGTAAGAGCCAGGTTGCTACATCATCCTGAACAGTTTTGAGAAATTGTTTTGAAAAGGTCAAAACATTACTGTAGATTTGTCCACAATAGGAACAGATGAAGAAGTTCTGGGAGATGTGATTTTGAAAGATTCTTTCTGCTTATCTACTGGAGTGGCATTTTGGTGACTTCTGTTGTTGAGTGGAATATGACTAATTTTGTGGAAGTTTAGCATATTATTCCTTATCTTCACCTGTTGCTTGTGGCTTCTAAGATTGCTTTTGGAAAGATTATGGCTTTTATCTTTTTTGTACTTTTTTTCTTTAACTTATGCGCGAGGGTTGAAAACTATATTGCAAATATTAAAAGAGAATGAATTAAACAGAATAATGTTTAGTGGAATTTGTTGTTTTTTTAACCAGTTTTAAGATCTGAATAACAATCTAAGCTCTCTCACCATAGAGATGCTTTAAGGATTCTGTTTCATGAAAGATTTTAATAAGATCCACATACAAATGTTCTTCCAAAGCATAATTAATGTACATAATTGTGAATTTTTAAATAAAGAAAGCGTTTTTTGTTTTCTGAATTGACTTGATGATTCACTGTAAAAACTACCATTTGTAGAATTTATACAAAGCCATAAAAGAAAAACATGTGCGAGAATTAAAGTTTTGTTTTCACTTTTGTATTTCATATATTCTTTGTCCCAAGGAGTTCAGTAACAACTTTAAATAACTTTTTCCGGATACATATTTGTTTAAACTGCAAAATAACTTGAGAAACTGTGGATATAAGACAAACCTTCAAGTGTTTAACTCTAAAAATGAATCAAGTAAAGAAACAAAGAAAATAAAACCAAATGTTTAATTCAGAAGTTTCTAGGAATGTCACTAGAATCTGGACATCTATTAGATTCAAGGGTACTACTATCTGGGTAAAGCCACCATTAGTTGGACTCCAAAGTCAAAGTTTAACAGTTGTCTTTTATTATAGCCTCTTCAGAAAGTTCAACAAATATCATATTAGTAAGGGACAGCCAAGAGAGATGAGCAGGAGAACAGTATTCTTAGAACTAACTTTGTGATTTCAACATAGGAAGATACTAAGAATAATAGTATGAGTATTGAATTTATTCTGCCAGTCATTCACCTTATTGTGCTAATTTAGTCATGAAAAAAATTAATGTGAGGTAAGGACCATTTGCTGGTTAGAGATTATGATGCTACTAAATAGTGAAATCATTATCCACATATTTAAAAAATATTTTTTAACCAAAAAAAACATTTTATTCTTTTTAGCATCAATATGAAATAGAATGCATGGTAATTAAAAATTAATTTTTCCCTCTACATAAATGGCCACCACAAAGCGAAGGACAAAGCAATGCTTGTGGTTAACATTTCCGGCCTTATTTCAAGCCCAGCTGTGTGGCAAATGATGTTTTTCTTCATGTGTTCACATTTTCCCACCTTCCCACTGGCTGCTCTCCTGCACTCGCCACCTGAAGGAACAGATATCCCATCTTTATTTACGGCCCAGGGATTTTCTTTCCAAGGCTTTTCTCAGGTGTATCAAACAATGGCTCCTGTTTAAGTGCTTTTGGATTTTCAGACACCCTAGGGAACAATTGAAGGAGCCGAATCTCTTTTGTAATTACATAAAATAACAATGCGAGCCCAGGTACAGGGTGCTGGAACCAGACTCCTTCCAGATAGCAGCAGATAAGAAGAGTGAAGCAGAAATACAAAGAAGAATTTGTGCAAAACTTACCCTCTCTGGCTGCATTGATCTTGTTGGTCGCTTACTCCTTTCATCAGAATCAATGCTAATGCCTTTAGCCAATTTTTCAGGCCAAAAGTTTTGCACTCTGTTCATTTCTCCATTTCTCCAGTATTAAATCTCATCAAACCAAAAGTTCTTTCAGTGTGTTTTTTTAATATATGTCTCAAATTGGACCATTTTCTTCCTATCTCTATCTTACCACATAGTTCAACTTTCTTTTTTCTCCCTGGAAAAAACATCCTTCTAACTTTATTATCAGTTATTCTTTCAAAATCTAAATAGATCATCTTACACTATTGGTTAAAGCTTTTGAATGGGTTTCTCTTGTATTGAAATACAACTTTTACTCTTTTCCCTTAATATCCCTAATAGTCAGGGTCCTGACTACTTCTGCTATGTTGTGCAAAACAGTTCCCTTCCTGTCCCTGATGAGTGTCTTGTTCTTGGACATGCCAACATCTTTCTCAGTGCCTCTTAACTGCTACCCCTGCTGCCTATGTTACTGTTCATCTCGATTTTCACATCTCACACTTTGTTAAATTTCTGTTTAAATGTGACCTTTTCAGAAAAATTTATGCTGTTCATTTCATCTAAAATAATACCTGTGCTCTGGCCCGGAGAGATAACTCAGTAGAATAAGTGCTTGCCTGGCAAGCGCAGAGTCCTGAGTTGAATCCCCAGTACCACAAAATAAATAAATAAATAAACAAATAAATAAATAAATAAATAATAAAGTCTGTGCTCACCCTCTCCCTATCTCTGTTTTGTAAGATTTTGAATTTGTTTTTTCATAATATTTGTATTTATCTCAAATAAATAGTATATCAACCCATCTCAAAAAATAGTATATCAACTCATGTTAAATGAATTTAGATATAACTAACATACAACTAATATATAAACTCATTTAATATACATAGAAAAATGGTAAAAGATTTTTATAAAATATTAAGGAAATAAGTAAAGAACTTAAATGACTTTTTATCTACTTTCTTATGTTAGAGTATATATATTTTCTACTTATTTCGAGCTAACCTGAAGAACTGAACCACTTTGGACACAGTTCTTCATTTTTGCTTTGTTTATATTAAGTGGTATTTTTTAGACTAGAAAGAGAGCCCATATATTTAGAAATACTTCTGTGTGCTGTTGGGAATCCTCATGCTGCAGAATGGGAACTTATTCAATGCTTTTTTCTTCATTTTTATTAAATATCATCATTCTCATAGTTTAATAATACATAAATCAAAGTAGAATTTCTTCAATTGTTAGAAATGGCCAGGACCCTGATGCCATGCAATCAAACCCTGTCAGTAAATACTTAGTGGTCTTATTTCCATACCTATGGAAGAAGAAGAGAAAGCTGGGTATCCAGTGACCTTGGCTTTATTAGCAATCTTCATTATGGTTATCTCTTTCAGGTAAAGTACACTCAAGGAAAAGATAGCAGTTAACACTTTTGAGTGCTTATGTATGCTAGGAAAATATTGTGTTCTCTACATACATTGTGTTACCTAAAGCTGTCAATAGCTTCTTCTATTTTTCTCCCTTGCACAGCTTTTATCTTTATTAGTGTGACTTCTCTGTTATGCTACTTCCAGAAAACCCCATCTGCTTTCAAGAACAAGTATAAAGAATAAAAAAATCATGATTTTAAATCATAAATTGCTCATGTCCCCCTCAAACAAGTACCTAACACAGTTGTTACTTTACACACATCAAATTTGTGCCTTGCATCAGAATTCAAAATTTCAGTATATATTACTTTATCCTTCTTATAGTGAAGCACTACATGGACTTTCTGGAGAGACTATTCCTGTTTGTTGGAGAATCAATAAATTTAACTGTAATTTAATGATTAGTTTTGCTAGTGAAGCAAGGATTAGGAAGAACTGACTACCTTCTCATCAAAATCAAATGCAAATGTTGTTATCACAACTTTTCCAATAAAGAAATTGAGGGATTAAAAGATGAGCACATTTTTCTCAAGGTTCTAGCATAGTAGCATGGCCACAACTTAACAATGATCATTTGACCCACAGTGGACACTCTTGGACACAAGCAGGCTCTTCAACAACACAAGCACACAGCAAATCTAGAAGAGCTACATCTATTCAGCTGATACCAGCTCATAACGTATTAAAATGTAATAGGAAATTTTAATATTTTAAGAGTTTTATTCCAAATTTCATTCTCTTTTTAAAAAATCTATCTTGTACAATGTTGACCATATGTTCAAATTTTAATGTCTATTCCATCATTTGTCTAAAGAGTTAGGAACATATTTGACATTGCAGATGGAAGATTTTTCTCTGCTCTAGGCTTCTTTTCATTGACTGAGCCTCTATTCACTGTGTCAGCCTTTGAATTTGCATCCATTTGCATCATTATCTTCATCATCAAAATTTAAGACTCCCTAAGATTCTGTGTAACATCCTAATGTGAATGGGGTGCAATTGATAAATTGGTGTTTGGGACCAGCTGGCTTAGTTAGGACAACAGAAATTCTCAATCTTCTTATCTTTGTGGTGTATATTGATGATGACTCAAGAGATTGTCAAGGATTTGGGTGGCAGAGGAATGGTCTGCTACATGCAATTTATGTGAGAAAACATACCCAAAGGAGAACACATGAAAAGAAGGCTATATCTCTTCAAGGAAGAGAAACACAACAATAGATTCTGAGATGAACACAATTTAGGAAACTTTGTGGGATTATCAGTTACGACAATGTATGTGTCATTTATTCATGTGCTATTTACCTTCAAAAGAAATGTGAAGTCTGTGTTCATGTATATAAATATCACGAAAGCTTATTCTTTGATGCAAAGGCATGATAGCTCAAGCAGCATGAATATTTCATTTACTTAGCTTTTCTTTATGACAAGATTTTTTTTTTATGGAACCGGGGATTGAACTCAGGTCTTTGCACTTTCCAGGCAAGCACTTATTCTACTGAGCTATCTCCTGAACCCAGGAATTTTAGATTCTTGTGAAAATTTAAGACCATTGTATATGATGCAGTATTGAATCCTTTCACAAATTATCTTCTGCATATGTGCAAAAGTTCTCTAGTTTAAATTGCTGGAAAGAGGGCCAGCTAAATAGCTCAGCAGATTGCAGCATTTGCTTAGGCAGACAGAGGGGTCAGAGGTTCAATCTCTAGGCCTGTTGTGCCAGTTCTGCCCCCAGGCACACTGAAAGGGCGATTGATACTGGGCATGGAGGTGCCCACCCGTAATCCCAGTTCTTTGGAGGCTTTAAACAGGTGAATTACTATGTGTCTGATCTATGTAGTGAAACCCCGTAGGCCCTGTAGACCCTTACTAAAATACCAATAAAAGAAAAAAATAAAATAAAATAAATCCCTGGAAATAGAATTGTAGGATCATAGTATATACTAATTTTTTTTCTATTTCATTATTGCTAGGGTATAGACTTTCAGAGTAGCTCAATAAATTTAAATATTTAATATATATAATTTGCACACAAAATGTTAAAATATATTCTTGGGTATTTATATTAATACCTCCAATGGATTTTTAGGGGGCTAGCACTTACCTAACAAGGTGTATTATAAAACTTATGAATAAATGGCATCAGTTTAATCTTGTAATTGAAAGAGTGTTTTATACTGGTTATGAAGAGACCATTTTTATGATCTGTAGCAATAAGGCCTATAGTGGAATGGAAATATAGGTCTAAGGAATAGATATAGTATATTTTAATCTGGAATTTAAAATTAGTGTCATCTGTCATCTATCACTTTTATTCAATTAATGAAATGCTCACTTTAAGTTTATATATTCTGTGTATATTTCTTATTCTCAAATCTTATTTTCCAAATCTTGATATGGAATCATTTTATAACCTTTTAAATTATTCATGTAGCAATACAAACTTAATTAATTTAATTATCCTTCAAAAATTAACCAAACATCATTGTTATAATTTGTAAAACTGACAAGATTTTTATTAGGTGTACAGTATTATATTGATAATTGTTATTTAAACCCAAATAAACTATTGGTATCACTTAAAGTAATATTTACGCAAAAATAAAAAAAATGTATGTAAAGTGATATTTTTATGGTTCTATTAGCTGAAAGAAAAAGTGGATAGCTAGAAAAATGTGCAAGCTGAAAATGCTTGGTCTACAGTGTTGAAGGCTCTGGAGCAGTTCCAAGCAATAAGCTAAATGCACACAAAGAAATATTAATAAATACTTTAGCACACAGTGTTGACATGAAAAAGCAAGAAAACACAATCCAGCATGAAATATATTGTGTAACATCTACAAACAATATTGCATGTTTTAAAAATAAAAATATGCAAGAACGAAAACTCAGGCATGTGTTTGGATTTAGAGTGAAATGATGAAGAGGAGAGGGATCACAGATGAAAGGGGTAAAATAAAAATAAACAGGATATAAAAGGAACTGCCTTAGTGATAATGATTTTCCAAGAGGAAAGGCACAGGCTTATTGCAGCTGTCTACATCTTAGATTCTGAAATGTCAAAAAAAATACATGAAACATCAATAATAGAAGTAACCTAAATACAGTAGGATCTGAATACAAACACTTGCTATGATTGAGAATGTCATTTCAAATTTGTGGGCTAAAACTTATGTGGCCAACTTACATTTGAAGTATTTAATGCCCCACAATGCAGAATTTGGTCACTTTTGTCCATCTTTCACGTGTCTTCTGGTCTTTTACTTCTTTATTTTTTTGTGTGTTCATTATATTATTTATAATAAAAATTAGAAATGACTAGAACATTGGTTAAATAACTTAAGGATATCTGTATGTGAAAAACTACAATTATTACAAATTCCACATTCATTGAAAGAATGCTTAACATTTTGTGAGATACAAACAACAGACATGATATTCTAAAATGTGTGAGAAAATAACCAGAATTTTAATTTCATCTCTCCAAGCTAGTAAAATATTGTTGATTTCTTCATTATGTATTTGTCTTTACTTTTTAGGCTTTTCTAAATCTAGCATTTAAAAAATTAGCTTTTCAGCATCATGCAATTCCAGGGCCTCTTAGATGATAGGCAAGCATTCTACCAAGACATTACATCCCCAGTCAATGCTACTTATCACTTTTTACCAATAACTACTGAGGATTTGTACTTTTTTTCTTTTACAAGTTCTGTCATACTTTTTTTCCATTTGTGTTATTTGGAACAGTGTCTCACTAATGCAGATGGCACTCCTAGTGATCATCCTGTTTTTAGCTTCCCCATCCCTGCGATTACAGGTATGTGCCACCATGCCTGGACTCTGTTGCCAGCTCAGTGCACCCCGGGGGTGGGACCAGTGTGGCATGCTGAACCGGGAATTGGACCCTGGTCCCTGTTCTTGCCAAAGCAGGTGCTTAGTCCATTGAGCTATATTGCTGGCCCTGTCATAATTATTTTTGATTTATAAATTGCATGATGCTCAAAAGGTCTTTTACTTCTAATTGCTTCCTTCCTTATCCCCTTATAAGTCTTTTATCCCCAAGAGGAGAAACTGGTTTCAGATTATATTGTTCTTTTGCTAAAAGTTCTCCAGCTCTTCACAGCTTCCATATAATGCTAATTCCAGTTCCTTAACTTGGTTACAAGACCTAGTTAATCCCTGTTCATTTTGCTTCCCACAGGGAACCCTTTGCTCTTCTGGAACATGCAAGGCATGGCCTGCTTCAGCACTTTGCACTACTAGTATCTGGGCCATAACACTTACTGCCTCTTTTATTTTTTATCTTTCTGCAAATGCTAATCTGCTTCATCATTCACTCTTTCCTTTGATCTTTTTATTTCTTTTTAGCACTTGATGGTACTTGATAAGCTATGTCTTCATTCATCTCTCAGAAAGATGCAATAGAACTTACTATTCTTTCAACAGAGTCTACAATATTAAATTCAAGCTTATGGTTATAACTATGGAATGCATGAATTACAATGACATTTGATCTAAGTAAAAATGCAATGAAAACAACTGATGAGGCAAGAGTAGTCAAATATGTAGTATTTTTGAAAGATGATACATAACCTCTCTTTGATACAGACGTCTGATATGGACTGAATTGCATCTCTTGCTCCAAGTATTTATTTTGAATACTTAAACCTCAATATGATGATATTTAGGGATAAAGCTTTGGAAGATAATTAAGTATAGATGAGGCCACAAAGGTGGTGCTCTTACAATGCTTTATAGACAGAGAGAAAAGCAGAACATTCTCTCCCAGGTGAAGAGAAAGAAATAAGATGCCTATGAAGCATCAGAGTTAAAATGGATGGCATCTTGTCTTGCACGTTCTGACTTCCAGAACTGTGAATAAATTCTTATTGTTGAGGCTACCCCCAGTTTATAGCATTTGGTTAGACCAGTCACCCATTTCCCCATTTTTTCCAGCAAAAAAAATTAATTTCAGCAATTAAAAAGACTTCAGCAATTAAAAAGACTTAACCAAAACTCCCCATCTAGGAAAAGTTAAGTTTGTTACCTCTTTTACAATTGTGGGACTTCTCATCAGTGATTTTTTCCATTCCTTGGCTAGCTACTCTACAATGTATTTTCAAGATTCTCTTCTTTTTTTGTAGTTTATCAGTTTTAAATTTAAAATATCTGGACCTGGCGGGATAGCTCAGTGAACTAAGTGCCTGCTTAGGCAAGCAAAGGCCTGGAGTTTGACTCCAGGCACCATGGGCTACGCAGGCCCTCCCCATAGGTGCACAGAGCTGGTGACCCAGTCCAGACATGGTGGCACACACCTGTAATCGCAGCACTGGGGGTGTGAAAGAATGAGGATCATTACAAGTCCAAGCTGCATAGTGAGACCCTATACCAAATACATCGATAAAAGTATCTGAAAGAACCAAATATGTGGATCTTGGGAGGCCATAAATAGGCGGATCACTACAAGTCCGATCTAGTAGTGAGATCCTGAACACCCTGTAGATTCTTTCCTAAATAAAATAAAATAATCTCAAAGATTCATCTTTGACAATGGAAAATGTGAGGTTATAGGCATGCAGTCTCACTCCTAACAAAAGATTCTGCTTAAATAATTGAAAAAATGGGAATTCTTTACACATTCTAGATAAATTTCATTTTTAGACAGATTTTAAATTGATAGACTTTTTAAAAAAGAGGAAAAGTTGATAATACAAAACTAAAAAAAAAAACAATAGCTACCAAGATGCAAAGTATTTGAATAAAACAATTGCAAATTAGTCATAACCTTGGAGCTTTCTATAAAGCCATAACATTCATAAATAATAAAAGGAAGAGTTTTATCAATGGGAATGAGTCAAACCTGTTCTTTAGAAGCTGGCTGAATAGAATACCTCTTTATAACATCTTTTAATAAACAAACACATGGTAAAATAATTGTTTATCACAGCATGCCCCTAGTCACAGTCATTTTCTATAAAAATCAAGGACTTATTTATGGTATCACTTTATACATTGCCACAGCCACAGACTGTCTGTGTGGCTCTCGCCTTAAAATCTGAGAAGAATCAGGCTGGTAGGAATAGCACTTTGGCAAGAGAGCTTCAGTACAAGCACTGATAAATTGTTGGGTCTAGTTTTCTTCAACTTCTTCATCAGAATATCAGAAAAAGTGATGAGGTTCACTTACGTGTAGCAATTACAAGATTCAAGCTAAGTTTTTTTTTTTTTTTCAATTTTAAAGAAGGCTCAAATCAGTAAATAAAAGCAAGCATCATTACAATGAAAAGAGATCTGGCCTATCTTCCAACAATGAAAACAGAATAGATGCACAATTCCCTTCACTTACTTCTCAAAATATTCTTTGTCTTTATAATGAATTTACTTACCGATGTAGGTTAATCAGTATATTAAGTACCAAGGTCCTTAATATAACTTACCAAGTTATATTTTAACTTTCTGCTATGTGAATCAAGAGTATGAATCTTTTGAAGTCATAATCATAGGTCCTTTCATTAGCCACTAGCTATTTTCAAATTTTTAGGAGGGCACAGTAAAGGATAGTATGAAATGAACATTAAATTTGGAATGATATGACATGTGAATAACACAACTGATTTTTAATTGTGCAAACTTAATACCAGAATCAATATCTTTTACTTTAAACTGTCTTATTATTCTCAGTCTTTGATAATCTGCCAACAGTCCACACAATGGAGCTGAACAGGAAGTTACCTGAGAGCTATCATAATACTTTTAGCACCCAAAGTCTGAATTTTTGCAACTACTAAACTAATGGGTTTTACTAGTATTCTTCTTCCTCCTACTGCTGAGATTTTATGACTGGCCATTGTTAGAAAAATGTTATTAGGGGTACTACTGTGTCCTCAATGCTTTAAAATTATGTACAAACTATTCTTTTTCACATCTCTTTCTTACTCCAGAAGTCAGTTTTGATAAAATTGTACACTAAAGATAACCATTTTCTGTTGTCTCCTATCATTCACCTCATGGTTAGGAATATGAACTCTAGATTCAGAGTCTCTGTATGAATTCTGATTCCTGTGCCTTTGTGTGTTTAGCTTCCTCTTGGTGCAGTTTTCTCATCTCTAAACTTTTTTTTTTCTTTTTTAGGTACTAGGATTCAAACTTAGGACCTTACACTGGCCAGGCAGGTGCCTATGCCACAGAGCTATCTCCCTGGCCCCCTCTCATCTCTAAACTGATGATAATGTCTCAGTCTCTATAGTTATTACACAAGTAAGTGAAGTATTAATTTTTGAAAATGTAAAAATGTTTTCCTCAGAATAAATGCTTGGTAAAAGGATGTTTTCAATCTACCCCAAATACCCTTGATCTGAAAATTGTCAATTTCAAAGCAACACTTTATACATAATGCTCCAGAATTAAATATATTTACATAATTAATTAATTATCTCTTTCATAATCATTAAATTAACAAAGAAATAATATACATATAATTCCACTAGTTTTACAAATGAATTCTGATACACTGTATTTTCACATTTGCTTATATTTTTATATCTATGTCCCTAAAACTTCGTATCCACTTACCACTTACTATGAAAATTTGAGGCACTTGGATATTTTAGATATAGTTCAAAGTTTGCTTACATTCAATACATGGAACATTGACTGTAATATTATTTCAAGGTTATATTACTTATCTTTACCTTTTACATTAGGTTATAAGCTCATCTAAAATAAATGCTGAATTCTTTGACTTTTCCATTTCTAGCAAGTTGTGTATCAATTATTCTTATGAGCTTTTTGAATTAGTTTGTGGAGAAGGTTCAGTGGAGTAGAACTGAGTACTGCCAGCATGAGAGTTAATGAGAATGCAAAGCTGCTTACTTCAAATATGAGGATGCATCTTCCTGAGAATTCTAACATACACAGATTGTCCAGAATGTTTCCTTCTAGGGTGAGCAACACTGATGCGACACACATACCTGTTCCATCTCAAATAGTCCTTTCTGTTTAAATAACACTTTGTTAAATAAACAATGCTTAATTCCAGAATCAAAAAATGAGAACTGAAAATAGTATTTTTTCATGATGAAGGTTCAAGAATACTACCATGGCTTGAACACTGGAGAAACCATATGAAAACTGTCAAGAGAAAAAAGATGTCAAAAAGCCCTTTCTAACACAACTATTAAACGTGAATAATTTTTCATATCTAATACAAAATACAAAAATGCAGAGTAAGAAAAATCTTGACTTTTATGGAGATTTCACTCAATGGGGAAACAAAGTTGTATATCTCCTTCAATGTTGTTAAGGAATACTTATCACTATAAAGAAGGCCTCTATCTGATATTTTGGATGCAATAGCAATTAAGAGTCAGCTGCCTTCAACCAGAGAATTAGGGATCCAATGGAAGAGATAAGAATCAGAGGAAATTGGCACTGTAGTAATACTACTTTTCATCTTCCCCAAACTCAGTATATGCTATGTTTTGCTGCCTTTAGAGCAGTCTGGTCCATTTTATGAGTCTAACTTATTATTGCCTTCCTTTGCATATATGTAGCTTTCTGAGTCTCAGTAAACAGTGGCTGAAGTTATAACTCACCAGATCAAAAGGCCAAGAAAAATGTTCAGAAGCCTTCTGGCTTATAATGACAAATGTTATCCTCATGTTCATACAACATAATAGGAAAATTCTGTAATTATCCAAAGAACTCCATGAATACATTTTGGTCAAATAAAATGCTTAAACAAAGCTTTGTCATTCTCTGAGTTTTCTCCCTTCAAAGTGGAGAGTCTACAATTGTCCCAAAAATATCTTCCTAATTTCCTATATGATTACCCACTTTTCCTCTAAGAAATGACTCCACATCATTATGATTAAGTTAATTAAGATCATGTGCTACATAAATCCTATCAACAAGTTAAAACAATATCAGGCCCATCCAGGGATGGTGGCAAGCCTGTAATCCTAGCACTCAAGGAGACTCTGGAGAAGGATCATATTTGAACCAAGCTGTGCTTTTAGTTTTAAGGCAATTAAATGAAGTAGGCAAGTGATTCCAAATGTCACTCAATATGGAGGGTCCTAGGTTCATATCTCAGTACAAAAGCAAACAAATGATAGTGGGAACTTTTATGCTTAGTTATAGAGAGAGGTGGAAAGATACCACTCACAATAAGAAAGTTGGATAAAAAGTACACTTATAATTTTCTCATAGCTATTAGAAAGCAAAAATCTTAAGACAATCAAAATCAAGGAAAAGATTGAGATGTAAAGAAAAATACAGTGCAAAATGCCAGTGTTCTTATCTGAAGTTGAAATGAAGATAAATGTCATTGAGAATTTAGCTCAAGTGGCAAGTGAATTATTATAGACCAAAAGCCAAGGAAGACCTTGGTGGTCCCTGAAGTTGTATTCTCCTTCAGGATCTTGCTTCTTCAATACCACCAGGGGCTTGAAGAAAATATTGTATAGTTGAAAAAATTACTCAGATTTGGTACATATCTGGGTTGGAAGTCACCACCCAAATTATTTTCCTTAGTTCTCCTATGAAAGGAAAACATTAACCAGTTACTGTTGTCTTTAGAATACTCTATTTAAATAGAGAAGAAAATACTGTTCCTCTTAGAGGGTGAGAAATTAGAACATGATCCACAGGAATAACTGGAAGAAAAGCAGATATAGACAGCAATATATCACCATATCTGAAGGATACAAAGTGCAAAAAATTTGATGACTGGAGCACAATAAGAGAAATCCTTTCCACTATCACCCTCCATTGCTGAGCTAAAAAGGATATAATGACAAATAACATCAGAAAGTATCCAGGACAGGTTGAAGAGAGAGGTTAAGAACTTAGAAAAAGATTCTTAACATGGAACAGCACATGAGAAGACCTACAGGTAGGAGTGGACCTGACATGTATCAAAATCAGTCCCAACATTAAGCACAAGATATTGCTTCAGACAATTTAAGTTGGCAGGTAACAGGACAGCAACCTGTTCCAAAATAGCTTACCTCTTAACCTGATTCACTTAGAATCCCATTTAAAGGCCTAGCCCCAAACAAACAAATAAGCAAACAGTTTATATTCATATGTGAAAGCTATTTCTCTTGGTCTCTGTTATTCTAATCAGATTTCATATCTGTGATTGAGCAAACTGTATGAGAAATGTATGAAGCACACAAGAGGGAAACAAATCACCATGATCTCAGATGCAAATTAGATACAGATATGAGACAGGGGTTAGATTGAAATTACAATGATTAATGTATTAAATGTTCTAATAAAAGGATTGGTGAACTGTGCCTTAAGGGCAAATTTAGCTGACAGTTTGCTCTTGTATAGTCTGTGAGCTAAGATAGATTTTTAATCTTTATATATTTGGGGAAAATTAGAGTGATAATTCAAGTTATGTGAGCATTACATGAATTTAAAAGTTCAAAGGGCTTATATTTGAAAAATAGTAAGATGTAATATGAAGTATTATATACTTGTACACTTTAAGTTCTAAATATATATTGCTAAAATATATTCACGGTAGTTAAAACAGATAATTTCATTAGAAAATTAAATACTAAAAATAAAATATTAATCCACTTTTTTACACCAGCCAAAAAGCATGCAACAAACAACATCAGAAAGTATCCAGGATGGGTAAAGAGAGAGGTTAAAAGTTTAGAAAAAGATGCTTGACGTGGAACAGCACATGAGAAGACCTAGAGCTGGGAGAGCAACTGACGTATCAAAATCAGTCCCAACATTAAGCACAAGATATTACTCAGGGAAACTTACAGACTTTATGGGAAGTTTTTATATCCAATATTTAAGGAATAGTACATCCTTACTATGTAGTAATTTTTTTGGGGGGGAGGGTGAGAGAGAGAGAGACAGAGAGAGAGACAGAGAGAGAGACAGAGAGACAGAGACAGAGACAGAAGAAAGGGTCTTATTTTGTGAAGCTAAATACAAACTGCATTCCTAAACAAACAAGAAAAATCAAAGATAATGTTATCTATAAGTGGAATGCCAGAAATTCTATATAAAAAGTAAGGCAAACTTAAAATTTAATAAAGAGTAAAATTTCAAAGTTGAAAGTACTTTTTCCCAGGAGCACAAAGTGCCACATTTCCATGTTTGAAGTACACAATGCCAGTCAATTTTAATATATTAATGTAGTTTACCACACAGAGGACTGATTGCAAAAATACAATTGCCTCTCTAGATATAGAAAAAAGCTACTTACCATATTTAGCATTTTCTTTTTAAAAAAACTTAGAAAACTGTAAGTAGACAGAAACTCCCTAAACTTAAACTTAAAAATTTATAAATTCATACCTGCAACAAATCCTTGTTCCCCATAAAAGTTTGTATTATTTTAGTACTATAGATGTGATGATTTTGCTTTAAGAACTATGGCTTCACAGTTTTTCTGGCATCTGCCAGTGCAATAGGAGAGAGGGAAAAAGGAATGAAAAGCATAATAAAATAAATAAATAAATAAATATAATATTTTGTTCTTTTAGAAAATGTGATCTTGTGCCAATGATATAGTTCAAGGGCATAGCTCCTGCTTGGCAAGTGTAAGATCATGAGTTCAACTCCCAGTACAGAAAAAAAAAAGATGATTACATAGAAAATACACTAGAATCAATAAACTAACATAAATTACAAGATAATAAAAGGTCAAATTTAAAAGTATACCATTTCTTTATGCTAAGAAAGCAATAATGTATCCTATTGGTAATTTAGTTGAAAATATGTAATTTATAATAAAATGAAAAGTATGAGTTCAATAAGGAATAATTTCAACCTATTAGAATGCAATATAGTATAGAAAAACTTCAAAAATATACTTGCAATTTATGTAGAGAAAATCTTAAGTCATTTTTTATGGAAAGGAAAACTCAATATTGTAAAAATGATTATTCAGTTTTTGATACACTACATTGTTTCTATTTTATTTTTAAAGAGAATAAAAATGGTAAAAAAAAAGAAACAGTACAGAATTTCACTAAACAAAATATTAGGAATTCAATAATGGTTGTTAAATTGTATATTGTTGTCTTCAAATTAGTTGATCAGGTTACCAGATATACACGTGCAAAATCAGCCAAAAATTATAACAAATGTGAAAGGAGAAAAAGAATTTAAACATAAACTACTTCTCAGTAGACCAGCAGAAATCAACAGTACAATTTTCTAACTTACCCTGTGTATATGCATACATATTTCTTTTCTTTAACCTATTTATTTCTTTTTGTCTATTTATCAATTTATTTTTATATTGTGCAGAGTCTCACTACACAGCTCAGACTCATAGTGATCCTCCTGTTTTTTGCCTCCCTAATGTAATCTTATTTTTTAAAGGGAGTAAAAGGTAGTATTAAAACACAAAAATACAAATGGCACAGAATTTCACTAAACAGAGTAATATGAATTTCACAGTGTTTGTTGTACTGCATAGTGCTGTCTTCAACTTAGTTGTTCATAGTAACAAATATATGCATGCAAAATTAGAAGAGAAAGAAAAAAATAAGTATATAAGAAATTAAGAAGAGAAAAAGGACAATTGAAAAAATGAGACAAAACAAATTAATCATTAACTACTCCTTTCCATAGATCAGCAAAAATTCACAGTACAGTTGTCCAAACCATCCTGCTAACATAATAGATATATCTCATTCCCCTACTTGCTCTCCTGTCTTTCTTCTCAACTTAGTAATTCTTTCTTTTCGAACAGGTTCATTCTTTTCCAGTAATCTATTGTACGCTTCAGATTTTGTTTTCTCTTTCAGGTTCTCAAACTAAGGAGACAATACAGTGTTCGCACATGTGGATCTGATTGATTTCACTTATGTGGTCTCTAGTTGCATCTGTTTACCGATAAAAGCCTCAAATTTATCCTTTTTAAATGACTCAATTGTGTAAAAATACCACATCTTTATACACTCCTCCATTTATGGGCATTTGGATTCCTTCCAAGATTCAGCTAAGACAAATCGTGTTGTTATAAACATGGGTGCACATACGTCATTGAGTATGATGTTTTCAGTTCTATAAAAATACCCAGGAGGGCATAGTTAGGTTGAATGGGACCACCAATTCTAGCTTTTTGAGAAATCTCCACACTGATTTCATAGTGGTTACATATATATTTCTTTTTCCCTTCCTTCTTTTTTTCTTTTCTCCTTTCCCTCATCCCAGACGTTCCTTCCCTTTTGACAGTTTCTTTTTTCTTCTCCACTATCTATTGTACCTTTCAGATTTTATTTACTCTTTCAGGTTCTTACATTAGGGAGACAATATTTATGCACAAGAATTTGATTTATTTCACTTATGAGTGTATTATCTAGTTGCATCTATTTACCTAAAAAGCCTGAAGTTTATCTTTTGTTTAATATCTGAGTAGTACTCTACTGCAAAAAGTACCACTTTTTGATCCATTTGCAGCTGATGGACATTTGAGTTGTTTGCAAGATGTAGCTGTGACAAATTATGCTGCTATAAATGCATGCACAGATGTCTCTGTGCTATGATGTTTTCAGTTCGTCTAGAGAAATATCCAGGAGAGTAATAGCTGGGTCAAATGGAACCTTTAATCCTAATTTTTTAAAGAATTCTCAACACTGATTTTCATTAGTGGTTGTACCAGTCTCATGTGCTTCAGCGTATAGAAGGGTTCCTTCTTCCCCACAACCCAGCCAGTGTTCGTTATCACTTGACTTCTTGATGAGAGCCTTCCTTTCTGTGGGGAGATGCAATATTAGTGTTGCTTTAATTTGCATTTTTCTTGAGTAAGTAGTGATATTGAATATTTTAAAAATTATATTTGCCATTTGTATTTCTTCGTATGGAAAGTATATATTCATCTGAGATGCCCATTTTTGGATTGGGTCTTTGAATTTTGGAGTCCTGACTTAAAAAAAATCTACAAATTCAGTTCTAGAGTGAAAAAATGAGGTATTTTGAATACTTGTTAAATACTTATGGAAGTGAGAGTAAATTTTAGAACTAAAATCATGGATGTTGAAAATCATTATTTTAATATTAAAAGTGCATGTATATCAGTATACTTAAAACACATTAGACTAATATAATCAAAGAACAGCAATGGAAGAATTAGAAGACCCTCAAAATATTTATGTGAGGACATAAATAAACAACAAAATTAACAGCACAACCTCATGGACAAACAACAGATGAATTAATAGATGGTATTGGGAAGACTGATGGACCATAACAATAGAAATATAGTTATTTCCAACCTCATATGCCAATAGGTGGAGCAGGTGGAGTTAGCTCAGTGGCATAATCACCTGCCTGGCAAGCGCAAGATCCTGACTTTGATTCTCTGTACTTAAAAAAAAAGTAAAGAAAGAAAGACAGACAAGACAAATACCAATAGGTGGAAACTAATATTATGAAGCTCACAGACTAAAATCTTTAAGGTGCACCAGGAGCAGTTTGGGGTTGAGTGAGTTCTTAAATAAAATTTAAAACATGTAGAAGCTAGAGTTGCATGCATAGAATAATGAAATATTGAAAGTAATTATGAGAAATGTGTATATGTTTTGGTATGGAAATTGAGTTCAGGACCTTGCCTTTCCAGGCAGTACTGTGCCACTGAGTTACATCCCCAGCCCATGAAATGTTGAACACACATTGAAACCTTCATCCCTAACCCCTCTAAATCACACAAAGACACTTGATACTGGAAAATTCAAGGAAAGAGGCCAATCTTGAATTCACTATGTAGCTGGCCTCAAGCTAGCAAGGATCCTCCTGCCTCAGGCTCCCAAGGGATTACAGTTGTGTGGCACCACACCCAGCATCTCATTTCCTTTTGCAGCACAGGGCAAGAGCCAGGGCTGTGTGCTTTACCTCAGGACCCATCCCCAGTCCTGAGCCCTCCACTCAAGAAGCTGGAGCTGCTCCAGATTCTAAGTGTACAGTTTATCTCTGAAAACTTTTATCCTGGGATCTGTACTTCCTGGGGCCTTTTTCTATTCTGCTCCAAACTGGACTGATCATGCCAGGTGTGTTGGTACACACCTGTAATCCCAGCACTCTGGAGGTTGAAGAGGGAGGATCACTGTGAATTGAAAGCCAGACTGGGACACATAGTAAAATCCAGTCTCAAAAAAGGAAAAAAGAAAAAGAAAATTCAAGGAGAGTAAAATCTGGATGGCAAGGATATTTGTTAATACAAGCTGTTTCTCAGTATTAATCAATGGAATGGGAAGGCAAGAAATCATATAAAAGATTCACAAATATTAAAAATAAATCCTCAATTATGCAAATATTGAGAGGGTAGTAGGAGACAAGAAATTTTAATAGGTTTCTATAATTTATGTCTTAGTGATAATATGAGAATTTTGTAGCATTAAGTATTTGTTTGACCTGTCACTTGAAATCCTCTCTCATATAATATCAGACATTTGTCATTTGGGGAACAAATATAAAGATTTTTCTAAAATATTACTTGTGGTAGCTTCGAAATTGGAGGCTTCCTAGAGTAAAGGAAATATGAATTACACTAGATATACTTATGGAATACTTTTAGCAGTTAAAGCCATAATGAAAATGGATTTTTAAAATATATATTTAAGTAAAAATCTTAAATAAGAACATATCTACAACAGATACATAAAATTAAAATGTATAAATTTAAAACAACACTTTTTTTTTCAAAGAAATGCATAGCCAAGTATTTACACCAATGACTGGTATAGATAGAGACAAACCTCAGAATGGAAACAAAAGTACCATAAAAGAAAGTGTAAAACCAGTAAGTATCTGAAAAGGTGGAAGAGTGACTGAGACACAGAAAAGGTCATTGCTATCATGCCTGTCCTGGGTCATAACCACCTCTTATCAAATTAAAGCAGGTCTTCACCTGCTGACACTGCAGGGAATATAAGTTAGACATTTTTAAGCTATAATTTCTGTTCGACCTGATTTTACCATTTATAAATGTTTCTGTGATGTCACAGAAGTTTCTAGGATTCCCTGGGTCCTTGGTGTGGCATGATCACTGATTCATTTTAGCGTGCCACCCCGCTACCGAGAGCTATACTTTATTTTCGATAGTCACTGTTGTGTTTCCGAACAGATTGCAACCACACCTGCAGTTATGGGCTAGATCCAAATGCCCTCATATTTTCATGTCTTAAAGGTATTGGATCATGGAACCCTATACTTATCAGTGGAGTTATATATGTCAAACCTGTATTACTATGGCAAGCAGGAACACTGAACTGACACTCAGGATTTGGAGGCAGATTTATTCAACATCAGATGGGCTCTCCCAGGGAATCTATTTTCCCACAAAATATGAAGCCCTAAAGGCTCAGGGAGGAAAGCTTATATGAGGTTGAAAAAAGGTGGCCTTCAGGGACAAAGTACTTGGCTATCTGATGGGTTCTTACAGCAAGCATCACAGTGACCAAACATTTCTAGGAGATAGGAGCAACCAGACCTGCAACAGGAACTATTCCCTGGGCAACTAAGAAACTGAAGTTTACTGCTAGTGTATGGGGTCACTTCTGTTGCATCCTCCCCATTTTAGCTTCCCTGGAAAATCTTTGCTGGGCATCTTACATAAAATGTTTTGAGCCAAGTCCTACCTAAAAGGTGTAACATTAGGGCTGTCAGTGGTCCAAGGATGGCCCAAACCGAGGTCTTCGAGACTGAAAATTTTCTCACCAGGAGTTTGTGTTTTGTCTCCCTTATCACAGGGTTTCTCCCTAAGGTAACACTGAAAAAGGAGTGAAGGAGTTAATCTGATTTAGGAGAGTGTCCAGTGTGCCTTGAATGTATTTGTAAAGGGTCTTTCTGGATTTTTTTTTATTCTCTCAAAACAGTCATCCAAGAATGAAGACAAAAACCACTAGTAGGGTAACCGGGAAGCAAGAACTGGAGAAAGCAGCCCGAAAAGACATGAAAGTCAAGGGGAATAGGTATGGAGCAATCTTGTGAATGGTGTCCTCAGGCTTCAGCCATGCCTGGATTGGTCAGCGTCTGGAGTGGCCAGAGCAGGGCTTTAAGTACAAGGTGTTCAGAACAAGCTGTCTGGTTCAGGCAAATTCTCCCACAAATCTATGGCTGGATTTCTGAAACTTGTTAGAAATATACATCGGAGCTGTATGTGCATGCAGAAGCATCTGCAGGTATAGCTGGTCCTTTAGCCAAAGTTTATGGAGCTGGTTACAAGCTGTTACTGTGGGATTAGGTTTTACTCCTGTAACATTTTTAGAGCTCTGTGGCCTACACGCTGTATAGTTCTTCCAGTTTTGAATGATTTCTGTTACAAATGCAAGGCTGCTATTGCTGCCCACAGTCAAGGGATGGACATTTCCAGAGATGATTTCTCACAGCAAGACCCCTTACAAACTTGCCCTTCTCTCAGTTCAGACAGGGAATGCCATGGGCCAACCTGCATCGGTGCATATAAACATAACAGAAAGTCACTCAGTTATCAAAAATCTATGCACAGGACAGAAAATGATCAATGCTCCCATCAAGGAGGAAATAGCGGATTAGAAAAGGGGGGCGAATGTCATTTTCCTGTATAGGTAAACCTTATAGGTAGCAGAATTTGGCATGAATTAGTGTTTTTATAGATTAGCGGAACACAGGCTTCTTAAGGACTTCTCATACCATTTGTTAGATTATAGTTGATGTGCCAAAGTGAAAAAGACTTTATGCACAAAGTTTCTTTGTTCTTTCATTTTTAGAATATATTGTAAGATACTGTTTTGAGAATTACACTGGAAGGGATTCTTAACTAATTAGAGGTTGTTTTATGGTTAACTTCAACTCAGAAACAGGACTACACATAACTTTTATTATTATTTGCTTGATCACTAGAGTCATGCAAGGCAAGAAAAGAGATGCTTTTTCTAGTGTACGTTTTCATGATGAAACAACTGAATCTTCCAGTGTTTCCAGATATAGCAGATGAAATTGATTTTGCTACATGGCTAACACAGAATCAATAATATTTGATCTTAGGCAATTCACTGCTGATTTGCTCAATTAGGTCTCACAAAAGCGTTCTATTCACTCTGTAGGATGCAGGCATTTCATACTGGCTACAATTTGAAGATAAGAATAGATATTTTCTTACCAGTGAGTTTTTCTTTGTATTATTATCATTATTAGCAGTAATAGTTACAATATCCTAATAATTATCAATTACAAATTCCTATTAAAGACCTTGAATACCATGTAAAAGTATTTAATACTTTAATATGCTTTGCTGGATAATGCAAAAGCGATGGTCAATTTATTTATGTCTATGTAAAATATGACGCAGCTTAGCAAACATTTAAAGAGGAGTAAGTTCAAGGTAGATACATATTCTTTTTAATTTGATGAGTTTGGTAATAGTAATTTGTGTTTATATAGACTATAAGTCTATACAAAATATATTTTACTTGAAGCTCAGACTAAAGTGAAACATAAGATTAAATACAAGGAAAACATATTTTTTTAAAAAGACAAAATGGTTTTCCAGGAAAAATCTGTGCATTTATGCTTTATAATTTATCTGTGTTTTTGTCCAGGGGCTAGAAATTAATACCTATTATAACACTTAGGATATGTAGGAAGTCTATATTGTATTTATGTCTATATTTACATTTATATCTATCTATTTAGAGACACATAGACAGAGACAGAGACACTGAGACCCAAAAAATGTGTACATGTTTCAGGAAAAGAAAAATGGTACAATGTTTTTTCAACAGGTGGTGTTCCCCTCAAATGAGGGACCCTAGAGGATGTTGTATGTTGCAGAAACCCACCACACTGCTGCTCTTCAGAAAAGGAACTGAAAATGCATGTGCAGCAATCTCGATTGCCAAGGTTACCCAAGCTGCACTTCACCATACTAACAAATATCTGGAAGCTAATGGCCAACAGTCTGAGCACCTCTTGTGGCCAAAGGTAATATATTAATTTCATGATGTATCAATACATTTGCTATTAAAATATTTAGCAAGTTTTTCTTTTCACTGAAGTATGTGTACAAGTTTGGCAGGTTGTATTTTATTAAACATTGATATTCATTAAGCATAAACAACTAGTACAATGAAAATATCAAACTTTTATATTCACCAAGAAATACAAGACACATACAAAATTGGGCACAGCAGCAAGACTGTAATAACAACAATGGAAATAACTAAAAACTAGAAACTAACCAATGCCCAAACAATGGAGTAATGATAAATTTATGTTATATCTATGCACTATAATATTGTGCAGCAGTGAAAGTGAATTAACTACAGATACACATAACCACATGAGAAATAAATCAGACCCAAAAATGTACTTCATATGGGTATTCAGGAGCATGTGTATATATTCCCACAATGCAATTTTTATAGGCTTACATACATAAATTATGGTGTTAGGAGCAAAAACACTGTGTAACTTTAGAGAATGGAAAAGAGACAGTTTATAGAAGACACATTAGTATTTTCTGGAGTGCTGATGACCTAGTATGGATGCAAGAGTGATCAGACTGGGAATGATACATTCTAATATACATATGGTATGTGAGTTTCCTTCTGCACACTACATTTTTAAAAATTTTAAGCACCTAGTAAAGAGAGAGAGAGAGAGAGAGAGAGAGAGAGAGAGAGAGAGAGAGAGAGAATAGCAATATACACTGAGTAAGGAAGTAGAACATTTAAATATAAGTATATATTCTGAAATAGTTTCCAAAGCCTCGAAAATATTATTTAACTCTTGTGGTCTACCAATCTTCATTGGAAAATGAAATTTATTTTTACTAGTCAGGATTGTGCCATAAGATTTATTCTTTTCTTTTTAGTGGTTATA
>NW_004524647.1:5895411-5898949 GCF_000260255.1 Octodon degus
TTCCTCCACTTTTACATTTTTATACAGGGTTTAATGTGTACAGGATTTAATTATGCCTCCTTAAAGGGATTTCAATAAAATTAATCAGAATTTGTTCTTCCCTCATCAACTTTTAACATATTTCTGAAGAGTAAACTGGTAGCCATAAGAAGGAAAATTATGTGTCCTTCAGCTAATAAAATAAAAGTGGTCCCAGTACTTCACCATCTTAAAAATACTGAGGTTTCAGGGCATAAGGAAAACAATATCCAACACATTGTTGATAGTATTTTTTCAATAAATCAATGTATATATTTTATTTTACAGTAAATTATTTTCAAATGTTAAGCAAACCAGAAGGGAAAAAGAGGAAACTTGAATTCAAAATTATTTAGTTAAGAAATCCCACATGATAACACAGTGCAATTTAGGAACAAATCAACAGTTACTGATAAATTCAGTTCATGGATTAACACTGACCTATTGAAGATCTGAGACTTCCTGAATTTATTTGGATGTATCTTTTAATTTCTAAGAAAAACTGGCTCTGTTTTTGTGTTTGTATCATGCATTAAGTTTTACATTCAGGGACACTTGTTCTGAATCAGGATAGATTAACATGACAGAAGGCATTAATTTATTAATTCCACTAACAAATATCTATAGAGGACTGATTTTTGTGTTGAGTCACAATTTATGTTTGGATGGAAAGGTAAATAATTGTTAATGCAAACTTCAAAGATATTGTATTAATCAATTTGCTAGCCCTTCACAATAAAATGTTAAAAATTGACACATGACTGATGTTGAAAACCTTTGTGAAAAAATACTGAGATACGTCTGTGCAGGAGGTAAGACAAATACCATCACTGCTATCATTTTACAATAAAATTAAATGAATTTGAATGCACTTACAATGTGAATGTGAAATTAGACCTCGGTGAAATTTTTTGAAGAAGCTCTAATTGTCAATTGTGTTCAGGCTGGAGAGATAGTTTGGTGGACTAAGCACCTTCCTGGAAAACGCAAGGACCTTAGTTCGATCCCAGATACCACATGTCATGCTGACCCTGACACCGGGAGTGGTGGTACATGCCTGTGATACAGCACTGGGTAGGCTGAAACAGGAGGGTCACTATGAGTCTGAACTGTGTAGTAAGATCCTGTACCAAATAAATAAATACATGAAAGATTAAAAAAAAAAATGTCAAAGTTAGGTTTAACTAACCTGAAATAGGTGTATGATTGATGTCAGAAGCATGTTATCCTTCTTTCCTTGAAGAGGATTTAAATTTTAAGTGCATTTTACCTTTTTCCTTAGGTATCCTATAACATAAACACTAGCCTATAGAGTTAGGTGTTACTAATATTTTGTATTTGATGATAATGGGATAGGAATGGAAGAAAACTCATCTAGCACTCATACTCAAAACAAAAAATTCATAATAAAATGAGTAAGAAAGGCTCATACTGGGCCAGTCAAATAGCTCAGCAGATTAAAGCACCTGCAAGCAGGTGAGGGGCAGGGAATGCAATCCCCAGGCCTGCAGTGCTGGCCCCTCCCCCAGGGCATGCTGAGAGGGTGATTAAGACTGGGCATGGTGGCGCTGGGCTGTAATCCCAGCACTTGGGAGGCTGTAAACAGGAAATCACTATGAGTCTGATCTAGTAGTAAGAACCTGAACACCCAGTAGAACTTTCCCTAAAATATATGGGAAAAATGCTTATAACAGTTCTTACTCCTGCAACTGATCACAAGTGACAAGTCAGCATGTATAACTGTCAGTGCCATTACGTAGTCTATATTCTTCGCTACAGAAATGTCCTCAGCGGGTCTTAGCTCTTTATCTGGTGTGGTGGCACGAAAGTGGTATTCCTATTTTTGCACAATGGAATATTATTCAACTATAAAACTGAATAAATTTGAGTCTTTTGTCAGTAAATGGATGCAACTAAAAAATACTCTTAAGTAAAGTAAATCAGACCCGCATGTGCAAACACTGTATTATCTCCTTAGTGTGAGAACCTGAAAGAGAAAAATGGAGTCTAAAGACTACAATAGACGCTGGGAAAAGGGAATTAACTTATTCAATAGGAAAGAGTTACTGAATTGAGGAGAAGGACAGGAGAGGGATTAGGAGAAAGAAATGCATCTATGGATGTAGGCAGGATGTTTTTGACAACTGAACTGTGCATTTTCACTGGTTTATAGAAAGAAGCAGTTAATGCTTTAATTTGTTTTATTTCCTCTTTCAATTGTTTGTACTTTTTGTCTTCTAATTTATTGTACACTTTTTTCTTTTTTTGTCCTTCTTACAATTTTACATGCATAAGAGCATTATGTATAACAACAAATACTATGAAATTCATATTACTTTGTTAAGTGAAAATCTGTATCACTTGTAATCTTTTCCTGTTTTAATTCTAAGTTGTACTCTATTTAAAAAATAAAAAGAATGAGAACTTTTATTTCTACAGAGTTTGAAACAGTAGCAATTCTTTTTATTTTTTAATAATTTTTGAGAAACAAATAGCAATGAGACAGTTTCAAAACTGATTAGTAGGAGAGTTTCAATAATGGCTACATTGCATATTGTTGCCTTCTTGGAGGTTATTCATAGTATTCTGTACACAAACAATGCTAGAACAACTCTTTCTATTCATTGAATTAAGATAATGTAGCTGTATAACTATCTTAACTATTTTGAATATACAGATACAAAATCATCCTTCATTTCTATCCCCCTTTTTTTGTTTAGTTTTGTCAGAGAAGGGTATTTCATTGTCATTAAAATACTATAGATGCATGAATTCAGCAAAATATTCCAATATATTCCAGTAGTCCATAATACTGGTGTGTTTTCCGTAGGACTGGCAATGTCAGAAGTTGCTGACTTGAGCCTTTTACAGCTCAGCATATTAATATGGCTTTACTTTTTATACTTCGTTTTTATACTTTTCTGCTGGATGGTTAAGACCAAGATAAAGCAAGACCTATATAACAAGAAATGTAACTTTTGTATCTGCCAAGGTCAGTCAAATCCCCTCAGGATTTAACCTGAAACCCTGTACCGCAGTTTGTAGATCCTTTTTAAGTGTCAGCCATATGAGTGAGTCACGGCCATTGCTTGACCCATTAGCTTTCTGTGAAAACCTGAGCGAATGTTTTTCTTCAGGTTACTCTCCTTATGCACACTGTACAACATCCATCACTTTCCTTTGTGGCCCTGTTATCTCTTTGATCAGAAAATTTGGCACAAAACAGAGTTACATGATATTACAGTACAGGTTCTCCTATGTCCTGAGTCCACACTAACTTTAAAAGGCTAGGGCCAGAATGTTGGCTGTCCTTCAGCCCTTCTTTTTCTCTAATTTTTTCTGTAAACTTAGGTTGTTAACCTTCCAGAAGAGAAGCTTATTATTATTACTGTAAACATAGGCAGTTGAGCTGAACCTCAGTATCTGTCTGAATAGCTAACATCTTAGACATAACATAGAACAGGTGTTTTCCATCAAGTATTGATATGCTAAACTTTAAGTCCCTACAGAATATGAAAAA
>NW_004524647.1:5899731-5901334 GCF_000260255.1 Octodon degus
CTTTTTTTTTTTTTTTGTACCATGGATTGCACTCAGGACCTTGCATTTGCCAGGCAGGCACTTATGCTGCTGAGCTATATCCCTAGCTATTTTCTTGTTTTTGTTTGACATATTTATAACTATTTTTTGAAATATAAAGCATGTTTTTGTTTTTTTCTTGATTTTTAGCATAATAAATAATTAAAGAAAAAATTGATTCATCAAATATGCTGTTTTCAATGTAAGGAAAGTTTCTGCATGAGATTAGAAAGAGACATGAGACAGAAGATCTTACAGAATTGCATAGCTTAAAGCAGTTTTTCTTTATAAAGAAAAATACATTTTATTAACTTTGTCATGCTAGTCCCCATTGTCTTTGCTGAGTAAAATAATTTTTACTTTGGCAGATTGCTCTGTTTATCACAAACAGCATTTTAAAATGCCTTGATGAATAATTATCCATTTTAGACAAATGTATTGACTATATCAAAGTAAATCTTCTCCTCATGAACCATCCTTCACAAGCAGTCTCCTTTCCAATTTGGAAAATTTCAAATATGGACAATTCATTCCTGAAGGCCAGCTAATTTTCTTGGATTCAATTTAGATTTTTTCTCTTATTTTATTACAGCAATTTTGGGATAATATATAAATGCATATGTATTTTTAGTGGACAAATTACTATCATCTGAAATTGGTTACACCTTTTGAAAAAAATCTATACGGAAGACTTATGTCTCTGACACTGCCAAGAAATCTGCCCATGTTTCCTGTATGGATATGTGAAGGAAGGGGTCTAAAGTAACCATTTTTTTTGACTACACAAAAATAGTGTCTTCTTTTGAAGTGACTACATTCTCTTTTCCTCTGTCTTTTCTTTCATTCCTTCCTCTATCATCTCTTACTACTTTCCCTCCTTATCATTCTTTGTCTCTCTTTATAATTTTTAAAGCACAACACACACAGATGACCTAATGTCCTTTAACAGAGAAAAATTAAATACAAAGAAGTTTCGACTTCAATACTGTCAGGAAGCTAACTCTAATTACTGAAATATTTTAAGGTCTTCTTATGATGCTGATTCACTAATTTTAAAGATTTTGCATTGCTTTATGGTTTTAAAAGTTTTCACAAATATTTTATCATTTAGAGTCACAAAGAGAGTTTTAAACACAGTATTATCCCTTTTACAAATTAGAAAATTAATGTCGTGTGCTTTAGGACACATGCATTTATGCTGTTATCAGTGGTAGAAGGAATGAGCTCAGGGTTGTGCTCCAGATGTTTTGCTATATCCATCAGGCATGCTGTTTTATATACAAGACCTGGGGAAAAGAGCAGGGCCATGGGTTTGGCCAGGTCCTTAGTGATGTCCCCAGATGAACTGCATATTAAAAATATTTCTTTTGAGTTTTGAATTTCTTTATTTGCTAAACCAAGACCTATTTATCTATTTAATATTAAGAAAATTTAAGTACATGTCCACATTAAAAATTTAAACAAAATAGAAACATCTGCCAGGGGAGATAAAAGCCTTGCTCTTCACATCAGTCATTCTTTCCTCTGTAACTGAATAATGATCAACACTTTATGGTGCCTTCTTTTGGAAGAGCTTTCTATCTCA
>NW_004524647.1:5901504-5903145 GCF_000260255.1 Octodon degus
TATATATATATATATAAAGGTAGGAACTCTCCTGGAGCCATTTAAGACTTTTGGCTTCACTGATGCTGTGCTGCCCATGCCCATGAGGCATGCTAAGAGGATGAAAACAAAAGGATCACTGTGAATCTGATCTACATAGTAAGACCCATATATATCTCCAGAGTGGCCTGTGGGACTCTGTTCTGGTGATTACCGAGAGATAGAAAACTGCAAAAATGCAGGAGCAAAGAGCAATCTCAATCCTCCAGTCCACCAAGAACAAATTTAGGAAGCAAATATATACAAGAACTTGCAAATCACATACCCAAAATCTCAGAAATTATAGCAACTGAAGTAAATGAACAAGTCCATCAGGCTATAGAAGAAATAAGATCAGAAATAATCCCTCAGATCCAAAAAGAAATGAAAACAATTCTTAAAGAATTGCTCAGCACAGCTAAAGAAGACATTGATAAGAAAATAGGGAAGAATGGAAAAATGATAGACCCAGTGAATGAACAATACAGGAAAGAATTAAAATGCATGAAATAGATTCAAACAGATATCTAGGAAATTCTCCACTAAAAACTGGCAAAACAGCTTTAATGAAACCGAAGGCAGACTTTCAAATCTTAAAGACAGTGTTGCAGCTAATGAATGTGAAAGGAAAGATCTCTTAAAACTAACAAAGAACCAGGAAATAACAATTAAGCAGCTAAAGATAGTGCAAAGAAAAATAATATAAGAATAATAGATGTCAATAAAGCAGCAGGAGACAGCACAAATGACATAAAAAGTTTATTTGCAGAAGTAGTAGCAGAAAATTTTCCAAGCATGAGAAAAGAACTTGACATACAGATAAGTGAGGCCTATAGAAATCCACACAGCCATTATTGCAATAAATCTACACCTAAACACATAATAATCAAGATCTCATAAATTCAACAAAACATAATATTAAATGCTGCTAGAGAGAAGAAACAGATCCCATCAGAGTTATGGCAGATTTCCCAACACAAACTATCAAATCAAGAAGAGCTTGGAGTGATGTATTTAAAGGAAAATAACGACAAAAATTCCAATGCAGATTGACATACCTTGCAAAACTATCAAATTCAATGGTGAAATAAGATGCTTCAATGACAAAGAACAACTGAAGAAATTCATGACCACTGAACCAACCCTGCAAAGTGTACTGACAGATATTCTGGAAAGAGACAGAAGTGATCACAGCTTCAATAACAACAGAAAGGAGCAACCAAGCAAGTAATTAAAAAGAGAGAAAATATATGGAACCAATAGCAAGAAAATAATGTGAGAAAGATAAGCCAATGTGTATCAGTTATAACTATCAATGTAAATGGCCTCAATTCACCAATCGGAAAGAAAACAACACAGTAGCAGAGTAATTAAGAAACAAAATCCAACAATATGCTGCATAAAAGAAACATATTTAACTCAAAAGGAAATTCAGAGACTGAATGTCAAAGGATAGAAAACAATCCTTCATGCCACAGGAAATCAGGAAAAAATAGGGTTATCTACCCAGCTTTATAGGAATATAAACTTCAAACCAAAAATCATTCAAAGAGATAAAGAAGGTTCCACTACATACTTGTTAAGGGAAAATTGTAAGAGGAAGAGATAACAATTATAAATATA
>NW_004524647.1:5910525-5913351 GCF_000260255.1 Octodon degus
AGTTACTCTTCAGGCTTTCAATTGTACAGTCCTTATTTCTAGTTTTAGTTTTCCAGAGTGATAGGTGAAGGAACTATTACCAGGTGATGTGAACTCAATCATCTCTCCAATGGTCATGTGTGGATATTTTATCCTTCATATTATAATATCTGGAAATAAGGATTTTAGAACTTCATGAAGGTTCAATGAAGTTAGAAGGAGGTGTACCCCTGACCTAATATGACTAGGGTCTTATAAGAGAGAATTACCACTACCACTAACTAATAGTATGTGCATAATGATCTTAAGTCAGGACAAAGTCTTATTTCAGGAAGTAAAGTGGCTTCAAATTGATACTGGTCTTAGGCATGGCAGTTTTTAGAAGAGTAAAAAAGCAATTAGTGTATCTTTAGCCACATAATCCATGGTAGTTTGATATAGCACCCTGCATTGACTAAGACAGCTTTTCTATCAAGAAACTGGGGTCTCCAGGAAAAAAAAATTATATATATATATATATATATATATATATATATATATATATATATATATATATATCTGTGGAAGTAGCTTTGGAATTGGGAATTGGGTTATGGGCAGGAGTGGGAAGAATTTTGTTTATGCTGGAAATGTGGATGCTAATGGTGATAATGGTGATACTGTTAAGGATATAAATGGAAATGAGGAAAAAGTTTTGGAGAACTAAATGAGAGATGATCTTTGCTCTAAAGTAAAGCTAAAAAAAAAAAAAAAAAAAGTTTACCTGTGCTCTAATGTGTCTCTCTGGAAGACAGAATTTGTAAGAAAAGAAATTGGATTTTTGCCTACAGAAGTTTTTAAACAAAATGTTGAACATCAACAAGAGGCTTGATTTTCCTTGTCACTTAAAATACAGAAGAAGAACCATGAATTGGAGAAGAAGATGCTAGGTTAAAAAGAACCAGGACTTGGAATTTGGAAAATTTTCAGTTTACTGATATTTCAAAAAATGAGAATGTTTTTTCTAAAGAAAATATCAGCAGTGTGCCTGACAATCAATTTCATCTGACTCAAACTTCAGCCATTGAAACAGTACCCAGAAACAGAAGTAAGATTCTACCAAAAAAGGCACTGTCTATTTGAATTAAATATGACAGAGGAACTAGAACAGAGGAAAGCAAGACTATCATATCTGCTGGATTCTGAAGGACTCAGCTCTACAGTCATCTGGCTTTAAATTTTTACTTTTCAAAAACAAAACAATGACTCAAAAAGTGATTCAGAGACTGCGAGTGCTGCCACTTTTACCAGACTCATGATGTAAAGCTCATTCTTCCTCAGTTTCAAAGAGCCTTCCTGTCTGGTTTTAACAGAGCAGCATCAGTGTACCTAGTCCCTCAGAGTTCAGCCTTTCTTGAAGGAAGTAGCAATTAGTTAGGACCCTTGAAGGGAGTTTCCCAAAATTGTCTCCCAAAACTGTGGGGTCATACTGCTACCTTCCTAGGGTTGGAAAGGAACACACTAAACCAAAAATTATTTTATATGAACCTTAATATCTAATGAAATTTATAATGCTGAGTTTAGTATTTGATCTTCTTTCTCATTTACCCTTTGGTGGACAGTAATATATGTCTCATTCTTGCCCTAACACTGCATTTTTGAACATATAATTCATGTTGTTTCACAAATTAGTGCTAGAAAGGAGTTTTCCCTGCCAGAAATAGTCATATTTGGATTTTAATCCTTATCTGATTTAGTGATATTTAGCAAAGATTTTGGACAGAGGTATTGGATTTATTTAAGAGTTTTAGGGATGCTAGGAATAAATGACTGCATCCTGCATGCTCACTTATCCCTGTTCCCCTCTGTCCTTCTCCTTTTACCCTTCCCTCTTTTAAAGATTCAACATGAAGTTAGAAATTTGTAACTCAAGAAGAAAGCCTTCTTTGGAAATCTTCCAGGAGCTTATCTTTGAATCAGCTAGTCTACAATCTGTGAGAAAATAGATTTTCATTGTTTTAGCTATGGAGTCTGTGATGTTTTTCTGTGGAATCTCAACCTCAGAAATTACATCATGGTACAAGGCCCAGAGCAAGTTAGTACCAAACGTGGTGGAGCGAATGAGGCTAGGGGCCTATTTGTGGCATTGACAGTGAGGTTACAATCTTGGGTCAAGAAGTTAAAACAAAAACTATGATAAAAATAAAATTGTTTCAAGAATTAAAGTTTACAGGCCAGCCAAATAGCTCAGTAGATTAAAGTGCTTGCAAAGAGGCACCGGGGCTGGGGTTAGATCCCTGGGCCTGCTGTGCCGGCCCTGCCCTGGAGGAACACTGAGACTGAGAGTGGTGGTGTGCACCTATAATCCCATCTCTTGGGAGGCTGTAAACAGGTGGATTACTACAAGTCTCATCTGGTAGTGAGACCATGAACACCCTGTAGACGCTTCCCTATAAATACAAAAAAAAAAAAAAAAAAAAGAAAGAAAAGAAAAGAATTAAAGTTCACATGCTGAGCATGGTAGCACAACACCTCTAATTCCAGCACTTGGGAGGCTGAGGAAGGAATATAGCTGAGAGTTTGAGGCCAGGTTGGGCTACATAGTGAGCTCAAGTTCAGCCTGAGTGGCACAAGACCCTGTCTCAAAAATATTTTAAAAAGTAAAGTTTACAAGTCCTTGCTGATAGGAGATTGTTTCCTTTAATTAAAGTTATGTACATTTCACCAACAGTAAAGTCAGCATTGCTCTTGCAAGAAACCTTAAATCATTACATCACACACCTCTCCTGGCAGAGGAAAATGAAACTGCAAACCAGCAATCCCAGAGAAAAGCTACAAATATAGGGACATATGCAAGATGGAAATTTA
>NW_004524647.1:5913711-5917621 GCF_000260255.1 Octodon degus
ATGGTCCCTGCACTTGTCTAAGATTGCCTAAGAAGGTGCTTTAGTCGGCTATCTTCTTAAATGGCTAAAGTGCTCCACTTGAGATTCTTCTGACCCTGTCTTTCACATTGTTCAGATTACAGGTATATGACATTGTGGTCCATCTTCTCAAGTACTTTATGTATGGCTCTCCCTTGGCCCTACATGGTTGCAATGCAAAGTTATATACTTTGGGGTGTGTATTACAATGAAGCAGTCCTATAACAGAAACTCAACAGGTCACCAGATAAAGAAAGACTTTTCTTTGCAATAAAGGGCCTTTTTCTGGCATTGCACAATTACTAACATAGAAAATAGATCATACTACATTTCTAGATTCTTGCCAAAGACAATTCTTCAAAATTTTCCATTCTTCTGACTTTTCTCTTGGTATAACAAACACAAAGAAAGAGTTTGAATTTAAACAACAGCCTCCTGAGACAAAATACTGCACAAGAGGGATGAAATGAGAAATGAGAATCAGAAAATTTCTGAACCCTGAAGCTGTTGGCTACATCAGTTTCCAATGATATAAGTAAGAAAAACTAGTTCTGACATTTAAATGAGTCAGAAAGTAAGTTGGTTTCAGTTGGACTAATGTCATTCATTTGGCTTTTGAAAATTCCACTTTACGATGACTTTCAGTACTGAGGTACTAGTGTGTATGCACAGAATTCAATTCTGTGATCAGAAGAACTGGGATGATTCACTCACACAATGAAATGCACATTCTGACACTGCATAACCTTCACATAGTGTCTTTTTCCTGAAATTTCAAAGCTGCATATCTTTCTTGCAAAAAAAATTATTCATAGTAGTATAGTGCACTCTCCTCTATTGTAGGCACATTTACCTTACAAAAATGGTGTTTGGTGATTTCCTGAATTAAAAATGATAACTCACAGCCATTATTTTTATTTGGTACAACAAAAATAGGCAAATTTTCCATATGTTCTGAGGGTAGTGTGTCCTGTAAAGATGTGATTGTCAAGTGTTGGGAAGGTCTAGCTAGGTCTGGTTGATCATACTTGTGATCCCAGTACTCTGGGAAGCTGAGGTTAGAGGTATAAAACTTTGAGACCTGACTAGGAAATTTAGTGATATAATAACACCCTGTCTAAAAATTTACAAATAAATAACTAATTAAATACTTAAATGGAGTGGGCTACAGATTAGGGCAAAGGCCCTGGGTTTCCCATTACCTGCAGTACCACATCTCCAAACCTTTTTTATGCTTTGTGTCTAGTTGTTCCCTGAAAACCTCATGCAGTCATGGGGCAGGGACTTCTGGAGTTTGATATTAACTCATGATCAACTGGGATTATGGGTTTTAGTACTGCTGGCATTATGGGTGTGAGTGCTACATCTGGCCTGAGGCAGATAGCCTGAATGCAAACTAAGAGAGATAGAGAGACAGAGAGACAGACTTTTCACTCTATAGCTATTGTTGCTGCTACTGCTCCATTTTGATCATGCTCTCTGCTGATACCACAAACTGCTGCCCTCTGCCATGTGCCAGTCTGCCTTGGAGCCACATGAGTATGAACTGAAACCTCCAATGATTGTGAGCTAAATAAAACTTTCTTTTCTTTATTTTGTATGTTAGGTATTTGTCCCAGCCATGAGAGAAGAGTAACTGAAACTTGTACACCCTCCCTAAGCTCAAGTGTGATTTATAATTTAGAAGGGAAATTAGATTGAGTATAGATAATGCTCAGCCACGATAAGATTTACTCTGACTTCTTGTCTTCAACAAAAGCCTCATGGAGCAACTTCTGATTTGAAGAGAAATTAGAATATCTAGACAGAGCACCCATCCTTCCATATAAAATAACTTAGGAAAGCCACATAAATTATTCATTTTCTCTCACATAATTTGAACACCTTTCCATATCAGTTATTACCTTTAAGAACCACAGTCAGGCACTACTTCTAACCAGCACCCAGACCCTGTATGTGTGTGGGACCGCTTGCTGGAACTTCCTCCATCAGACAGGCCTGGTATGGAACCCTACAGCAAAACTCCTTGCAGAGAGGCTAGGAGTGAGACCCATCCAGATAATTTAGAAGAAAAAAACATCTTGCCAGAGGGGTTCAACATCATTCCAAGGGTTGCAGCAGGAAGAAGCTGAGTACAGCAGCCAAACCCAAGCCACTCCCACTAGAATGAGATCAAACTTGGTAGATCTGGACCTGGCAAGCTGAGACACCTTTCTAGACTCATATTTATGACAGCATCCTCTCTCTTTCTCTCTTGATCAATAGAAGGCAACAGGTAACTGGAGTGAACTGGTCTGCATGTAAGACTTCAGGTACACAAAGGGGAGGTGATCAGAGAACTTAAGGGAATTAATTTAAATACATATTCACAATTTAATGTATGGTTAGCTATACAGACATAATGTTTGCTCAAATGGTCTAAAATATAAATCCATAAGTTACAAAATTTTGTCAAATGCCAAGTCTCACTACCCATTATTAGTGTTACTAATTGTAGTTCTGCAAATACAAAACTGTAACTGCCTTGACCACATAATCCATCTTGAGTAATAATATCAGTAGGTGCTAAGATAATAATTGCACCAAAGCTCTAAGCCAAATGCCAGAGGACAGTGCTATACAAATAACAAGGAAAAGGAGCAAAATGCATACTTAGGCCCTGAATCCACATAGAAAGAATGCAGGAGACAGTACTATATAATAAATTGGAAATCACACACCTAAAATCTCTAAAATAACAGTGTCTGAAGTAAAGAAACAACTAGAGAGAGTTATGAAGGAAACCAGATCAAAAATAAACTCAAGTAAAAAAGAAAGATAATGAAATTATCTTTATAATTATAAATAATTCTATAATGAAAGAATTACTAAGTGCTTCTAAAGAACACACTGATAAAAAAAAAAGTAGAGGAGAATAGAATGATGGAATCCTTGAATGATCAATATTGGAAAGAAATAGAATGCATGAAGCACCTTCAAATAGAGATACAGGAAACTAAAACCTTAATTAAAAGCTGGAAAATCATTTGAATGAAAGTGAAAATAGAGTTTCAGATCTTGAAGACACTGTCACAACTAGTGAAAAGGTAACAAAAGATTTCTTTAAAAACAGCTATGATGCAGAAAAAATAATTTAACATATGTAAGATGATGCAGAGGTAAACAATGTAAGACTAATAGACATCAATGAGAAAGGAGTCAATATAAATAATATAAAAAAGAATATGGGCAGAAGTAAGAGCAGAAAACTTCCCAAATATGAGGAAACAATCGGACATTCAGGTAACCAAAACATATAGAACTCCAAATAACATAAACTCAATTAAAACTACACTCAGACATATAGTAATCAAGTGCCCAGAAATTCAGAACAAGAACATTATACTAAAAGATGCTGAAGAAAACAAACAGATCATATTTAAGTGCAAACACATCAGAATAACAGCAGATTTCTCTTTATGAACCATCAAGTCAAGAAGAGCATGAAGCAAAGCACTCAAGTCATACAAAAAAACAAATTCCAACCCAGACTGATATACACTGAAAAATTGTTTTTCAAGTTTGAGAGATGAAATACTTCCATAGCAAAGCTGTGACAAAGCCAACAGTACACAGACTAATAAAAGATATTCTTGAGAGGGACCAAAACAAACACAACACCAAGAATGAGAATGGAAAGAAACCACCAAATAGGGCAAACAATTAAACACAAGGAAAGAAAAGGCATACAACAACAGGTAAATAACATGTCTATCATAAGACAATACCTCTCAATTGCAGGGAAAATAGCATGTCTATCATAAAGCAGTACATCTTAATTATAACTATCAATATAAATGGACTCAATTCACCAATTACAAGAAATAGACTACTAGCAGAGTAGATTAAGAAG
>NW_004524647.1:5917901-5918889 GCF_000260255.1 Octodon degus
AAAAAAATGGAGATAGTGGACATATACAGAGTGTTCCATGAAACCACAGCTAACTACAGATTTTTTCAGCTGCACATGGGTCATTTTCTAAAATAAATCACGTACTAGTCCATAGGTCATGTATTAGTATATTCAAGAAAACAAAAATTATCCCATTTCTATGATCTTAACACAGTGCAATGACACTGGAAATAAATGACAAAATAAACTACAAAAAACCAACAAACATATGGAAATTAAGAAACACCATACTCAGCAACCAATGGATTACAGATGAAATTAAACAAGAATTAAACAGTACCTACAATTCAATGTAAATTCAAGCACAACTTATTGGAATTTCAGAGATGCACTGAAAGCTTCTTAGACGAAAATTTATAGCTGTAAACCCACACATGAGGAAAACAGAACAGGAACTAATAAATACCCTAATGCTGCACCTCAAATATCTAGACAAAGAAGAGGAAGCAAACCAAACACAAAGCCCAAAGACAGAGGAAATTACAAAGATTAGAGCAGAAATTAATTCAATCGAGATAAAGAAAACAACACAAAGAATTAACTAATTGAAAAGCCAGTTCTTTGAAAGATTAAATAAAATTGATAATCCCCTAGATAACCTAATCAAAAAGAGGAAAGAAAAAGCTAAAATTCAAGCAATAAGTAATGAAAAGGTGAAATTACAACAGACCCTGTGGAAATTCAGAAGATTATGAATAGCTATTTTGAAAATCTTTAATCTAACATAATAGAAGACACAGATGAAATGGACAGATTCCCAGAAAGGCACAAATAACCAAAACTAAATCAAGAGATATAAGTACTCTAAATAACACAATAAGTCAATGAAATTCAAAATGAAATAAAAAAAAAACCTTACTGAAAAAGAAAAGCCTAGATCCTGAAGGTTTCATAGCTGAATTCTATAAAAATTTACAGAAGATATAATCCCAATACTCTTCAAGCTCTTTAATGAAATTGAAAAGGA
>NW_004524647.1:5919512-5920332 GCF_000260255.1 Octodon degus
CAAGCCCAGGCACAGCATGTGTGAGACCCATTTCCACACGATTGGAACATCCCTCTACCACTCCGCAGCACACCCTTCACACTCTGCCTGCAAAGTGAGAATTTCTGCCGCATTTTAGGGAACCCCAAATCCAGTCCTAGCCCAGGCCAGGTGATTGTGTGGGAGAGCGTTCAGCTACACTGTGTCAGTGGGAACTTCCAGTCCAAGCCCAGGCACAACAGAGTGACACACTCCACCAACTTCTTGGTACCCCCACCACCACTCCACAGCACCGCAACCAACCCTGCACGTCCAATGACAATTTCTGCCATGTTCTGGGGACCCCCAGATCTAGGCCTAGTCCAGGCCCCAGGAGGGTGTGGGAGAGCTTCCCCCTCCCTACCCAACTTTGTCCCCTCCAGACTCAGCTCAGGCCTGGCATACAGGCCTGTGGTGAAACCCTGCAACTGCAATCACTACAGAGAGAGTAGGGGAGAAAACCACCCAGCTAGTTCAGGACCAGAACATTTTGCCAGAGGTGCACAATAGCTTCACTGCAAAGGGCAGCAGCAGGAAGGAGCTGAGTACAACAGCCAGACAGACAGGCAAAGCTGGATAAATCCAAACCTTGTAGATCTGCACCTGAACTTCAATAGATGCTAAGGTTATAACTGCACCAAAGTTCTAAACAAACATCAGAAGACAGTGCTACACAAAACGAAAACGAGAAGGAGCAAAATGTAATCTCAAACCATAAGCCCACCTATAACAAGTGCAGGGGACACTAACACAGAAGAAATTGGGAATCACATAGCTGAAATCAATAAATCAACTGCTTCTG
>NW_004524647.1:5943876-5945040 GCF_000260255.1 Octodon degus
TGTTGAGCCGGGGGGGAATCAGGTCAACAATTTCTGACATTGCCTGTTAAGTGGAAGACCCAATACAATTATGGGATACTGGACTCTTTTAGAATATTTTGCTGAGTTTACACACCTATAATATTCAAATAACGGAACTTAACAAAAAAAGGGTATACAGATGAATGTCCATTTTGTATCTGCGTATTCAAAGTGGTTGGGATAGATATATTGTTACATTCTGTTAATGAATAGAACGATTTTTCTAATGGTGTTTGTAAATAGGATATCAAATCTGCATCTTGTACAGCAATGAACCACTAAGAAGAATGTATGCAATGTGTTAGTTATTGAAACTGTCCCACCCATTTGATTTGAAACTGTCTCATTGCTATTTGTTTATCAATAAAACTGTGGCAAAAAATTAAGCTTTCTTCTGCTCATTTACTTTTTTTCCACAATTTCATTGAGATGCACACTCTGCTTCATCGATCACTTTCCTCTTTGGCCACATAATCTCCTTGATCAGAAAATTTGGACACTACTGAGTTGCATGACATTACAGTTCAAGTTCTCCTAAGTCATGAGTCTTAATTGAACTTGGAAGGCTAGGGCCAAAATCTTGGCTTTCCTTGCGGCCCTCAATTTTCTTTCATACTTATGAGTGTTACCTCTTCCTCTTGAATTTTTCCCTTAACCCATACAGAGTGGCCTTCTGTATTTCCCTTGATCATTGTTGGTTTGAAGTTGAGACTGTCTGAGAATAGGATTGCTACTCCTGCTTTTTCCTGATGGGCTGGGGCATGTAGTATTGTGTTCCATCCTTGACTTTCAGCCTATGTATGTCTTTATGAGTTTAATGTGTTTCTTGTATACAGCATATTGTTAGATTTTGTGTCCTAATCTACTGTTCCAGTCTATTTTTCTTAATTGATGAATTAAGTACATTTACATTGATGGTTAGAATTGAGATGTATTGATGTAGGATTGACATGTTATTTACCTGTTGTCGTTTACTCCTTTTTCTCCTGTGTTTAATTGCAACTATTTTGATGGTTTCTTCTGATCTCATTTGTGGAGTTCTGATCATTTGGTCCCTCTCTAGAACATCTTTCAGTAGACTGTGTAATGTTGGCTTTCTCATCATGAAATTCTTTAGCTGTTCTTTCTCATGAAAGTATTTCA
>NW_004524647.1:5947133-5948828 GCF_000260255.1 Octodon degus
ATATATATTAAAAAGAAACTAAATGAAGAGATTAAAAATGAAAAACAGCAATGGTGAGCATCTTCAATGAGCTAATAAGTTAAAGCCAAGAAAAATCAGTACATTTCAAAACAAGCAATTTCCATAAATGAAACTGAAATAGCAAAGACAGGAGTAAAAAATATCAAGAGCTGTCAGGCAGAATGCAATGGGCTAACTTCCACAGGTTGGGATACTGGGAATAGGAAAACTAACAGAGCAGAAAATATATATGATGAGATAGTATTTATCAAAATTTTTAAGGGCACTGAGCCAAAGATTGAAGACACAAAGCACAGAGAAATGCAGGCACTGTAAATATAAACACAGATGTACCTGTGTACACATACACACATACACACACACACCACACACACACACACACACACTATACATGCACTACTCAGAGAATGAATAACAAAAAGTAAAACCACCAAAATCTTAAGGTTCTGAAAATAGAAGTTACAGTAGATAGTAGCAAAATATGAATTAAAATATCCATCTCATCAGAAAACATTCAAGACAGAAGACAATGCAATAATATCCTCAAAGTAGTGAAAAATAACTAAGAAGACATTGTCAAACAGAATTTAATTTTTGAAAAGTCCAGAACTATAATAGGTTTTCTTAAACAGAACCAAGGAAAGATATGGTTAAAGGGCCTAACATACTAAATTTACTAAGAAGATTCTTCACACATAGGAAAGGTCAGATGGAAAATTATACTACACAAAATATAAAGAGCTGTGGATATTCAATAAATGAATGTAAATAAAGTAATATTTTCCTGATTTTAAATCTTTCAGTAGAGAACTCACTGCATAAATGAAAACACTCTCAATATGTTTTTCTTAACAGCTTGAACATGAAAAAAGGATTAATTGGGAATATAATACTACAAAGACTTTATACTTCACATTAGAAAGAATAATTGTACAGAGATTCCAATTAATTTAAATAGATTAGCAACCTCAGGAAAAATCCCTACATTATTTAAAGAGCCATAAATTAAGTCAGTTCAGGAAGTAAAATTGAATTAAAATTGTTGAATTTATCAAAAAAAAAGGAAAAAGAAATAAAAAAGAAAGGGTATAGAACTCATGGTTAAATATAAAAGAGCTGATGTGATATATTTTAATCCAAAAATAATACAATTACATTAATTTTCAATAATGTATAACTCCACTTATATCTTAAACACCATGACATTGTATTAAAAAGAAACAAATATGTGTCATGTTATTTATTAGAAATAAATATTAGTATAGATAGTTAAATGTGAGTGGATAGAAAAGACATGTAGTGCAACTAACAAAAAATCTAGTGTAATGATATATGTCTCTGAAAAAGTAGACATAAGAAAAACAAATAAAAGGACAAAAGCAAAGATAACTATGACAGTGTCCCTGAATTGTGTGATAACATAGAAATTGTCCCGTCTAACTGTTGTTTGAGGAGAAATAGGTAGAAAAATATATAGAGCTTCAGGCGCAAATGAGACTATAACAAAAGCCACACTTTTCATATCATCTGAGGCTCCCAGAATTATGAACAGGCTAAGTCTAAAAGATACTCCAAAAGTAGAATGAGTATCTTCATTAACTTTATTGCGTTAGCAATTTTATAATATATATACATAACAGAACAACTTGTTAAACTCTTTGAATGCACATTGTT
>NW_004524647.1:5949533-5950727 GCF_000260255.1 Octodon degus
TTTCTTTCTTAGTACTGGGAATCAAACTCAGGACCTTGCACTTGCCAGACAGGTACTTAAGGAGCTGAGCTATCTCCTCAGACCCAATGATAGACTTTAAAATGAAAGAAAAAGCAGTCTGAGATAACACAGTACAGGGAACACTAAACTGAAAGAATGACTAAGTTAAATTCTCTAAAACAAGGGCCGGCCTGATAGTTCAGCCAACTAAAGCGACTTCTTAGACAGAGTGTAGCGGCTGGGTTCGATTCCCAGCATGCTGTGCCGACCCCGACTCTGGGGCATGCTGAGATTGGGCATGGTGACATGTGCTTATAATCCCAGCACTTGGGAGGCTCAAAACAGGAGAATCACTATGACTCGGATCTACATAGTGAGCCCCTGTAGACCTTATACACTTTGTCCTAAATACAAAGAAAAAATTCTCCAAAACATAATGGAGATGATTGAAAGAGAAATCTTAGAATACAGAGGAAAAATACTTTAACAATTAAAATACAGGTTTTAATATAAAAATTACAATACAGGCTATATTTTTTGCCTGTTGAATTTTGTCTTGTTCAACAGTTGAAGCAATATTCATTACATGGTCTGATGTGAATCTAAATGTATGCAGAGAGACAGAAAGTAGGAGAGTGGTGAGGCAGCAAAGAGCAAAGATAGGTGAGTACAGGTGAGACTAGAGAAACTGAAAATCCAAAGTGATGTTAACACTTTGGAAAAGTTTGGGTGTTTCTTACATGCTTGAATATGTTCCTGCTAGTTGACTCAGCAATCTTAGTGCTGGGTATTTTTTCAAAGGTAACAAACTCATGCTCACAAATTTGTAAACAAATGTTACAATGACCTTTTTATAACTCCAAAAACTGGAAATAAGCCATATAATTTTAAGATGTCTGACAAAACTCTTACATACCTTCCCATTAGGATTTCTGTCTTTAAAAATGAATGAAGTATTTGTTCATTTAACAACATGGATGAATCTTAGGTATGTTTTAGTAAATGAAGAAATAACAAAAAATAGTGTAAGTTATATCATTTTTATATGACATCCCATAAAGAACAAAACAATATCTGGGCATGGGCTAGAGCTTGCATCTAAATGGTCCCACAAAGGCTCGTGAGCTCCTAAGTGAGCCTTTGGGAGGTGATTAGATCATGGGGAGGATCCTGGATTAAATGTGTGACAACTGG
>NW_004524647.1:5951842-5958804 GCF_000260255.1 Octodon degus
TACCAGATCCAGATAACCCAGGAAAATGTTTTTTAAATTACTCAAAAGTAAGTGGCATACTTTATGTCAAAGAAATAAGAATTCACTTTCCTTTTCTCTCTATTAAATGCCTATTATTCCTAATTTGTAAAGCAGTGGTACATTTAACTCAATCTAACAGCTATGTAACAATATTTGCAGTAATTACATTGGTCATTACATAACCAATGAAAAAATGGTAAGTGCTGCTACTGGTGAGATCTCTTTACTCCTAAGCATTTGGGTTAGGCAGAACCACTGGGTTATTTGGAGATCGTTGACAGTGTGAGGAGAATTAAGGGGTTCCTAAATCATCCATTGTTATAGCCCTATAATTCTATAGTCTTCACAGGAAACATAATGATAAAAACAAAACAGATGAAGTATGGTGTAATATGCTTCTGAGATGTATTTTCATGCAACTTTCAAAAATATAATCAAATTCATTCAGGATAAGGCAACAATCCTGCCTACTCAGGCAGTCTGCTGAGCTATCTGGCCGGCCCCCAGTCTATACTAATGTCATGCTCTGACTCATATAAAAATAAAATTAAGATGTACATATAAGAACTAATTTAATATTCATATTTTAAAAGCTAATCTTGTTCCTATACTTTCCTCAAAAAATGTTAAACAGAATTTATTTATCTTTCAAAAATTATTCACTTATTTATTTGGTACAGGGTCTCATTACACAGTTTAGATTAGTAGTGATCCTCCTGTCTCAGCCTTCCCAGTGCTGAGATTACAGGCATGAGGCAACAAACCGGTTTCAGGTCGTCAAGGCATTCAGTTCTGGGAATCGAACCTGGGCCTTTGTTCTTATCAGGAAGGTGCTTAGACTGCTGACCTGTCTCCCTGGTCCTGGCATTATGTTTATTTATAGACCATGTATGTTTAAGGAGAGGGTATGGGTGCAAAGTTGGCAAAACAATAGATGGTGTCAGTTTTCTGTTTTGATTTGACAAGGTTACTATATTTTAGTGTTATTTAATCAAACACAATCTGAGGTGTTTCTGTGCAGATATTTCACAAGTAATGGAGATATGTTGAATTTAAATAAGAATAAGTACCCTAAAAATCTGGATCTCATTGACTCAGTTGAACTCTTTCAGAGCATTGCAGAGACACGTAAGGATGAACCCATTCCTATGGAGAGCAGATTCAGTTCATGAGGAAGCCCTCCATACTGTCCTTCCTGGTAGGCTATGGATGTTTGTACTCTTATTCAGCTCTGAACACTTGCCTTGCAATGACTCTCTTAATATATGACTCCTCCTGCTGATATTTCTCAGGTTGTACCGAGGTAAACAGAATTGCCAAAAAATACTATAAACTTTTCATAGATATTGAACATACCTAAACAATTTACCACAAAGAAAAATGTGTGCCTATTTCTCTGCAAAGGTAACTTTTACCATTTAAGAAAGAACTATATTAATATGACCATTTGACTGTAGTAACCTACCTTTCCAAGAACAGGTATGTCTTTCTATTTTATAACTTTTTCTTAATTTTTTTAAAGTACAATTTTGTGTTTTGTTTTGTTTTTTCTTTTCTAGAGAAGCCATATGATTACTTTGTTAGGATAATTCCTTAGTGTTGGTTCTAACTACTATGAATGGGATTTTTTTCCTGATTTCTTTTTCAGTGGGTACATTGTTGGTGTTACATTAATACTTTGTTTTTGTGTGTTTATTTTGTACCCTGCCATTTTGTTCATTTTATTCAAAAGGTCAACCCTATTTCACAAAGACTGCAGAATAATTTCCTAAAATTTCCATGGGGCTAGAAAATGACCCACAACATCAAAGCAATCCTGAATAAAAGGAGCAATGAATTAGGCTTCAAAATGTCATTATACAAGCTATACTGCAAAACTACAATAATGAAAACATCATGGCACTTGCACATAAGGAGACATGTAGGCTAGCAAAATAGAATAGAAGACAAAAACAGCCTGGTTACCTTTAGCCATCAATTTAAAAAAAAAAAAAAAGAGATAAAAACAAATACTAGAGAAAAAAGATCCTGTTTAATGGTGTTGAGAAAACTGCTTATCCATGTACAGAAAATGAATCTAAATAGGCATTTAGCATCCTGTACTAAAATCAAATTTAAATGACTGAAAGGTATCAATACAAAACTATAAATGCTGTATCTGGAGATTAAAACTGGTAAAATTTTTTGAAGACATGAGCATAAGCAAAGATTTTCTGAACAGAATCACAATTATGTAAGAAGTAATACCAAGAACTCTCTAGTGAGATTTTATTGTTTTAAAGACTTCTACACAACAGATGATACAATCAATAGAATGAAGACACAATCATAGAATGAGAAAAGTTATCCCAGTTATGTGTTGGATAAATAATTAATATTTAAAAATACAAAAAACTCAGGACTGGCCAAATAACTCAACAGATTAAAGTGTCTGCAAGCAGGCACAGGGTCTGGGGGTTCAATCCCCAGGCCTGCCATGCCAGCAGTGCCCAGGGCACTCTGAGAAGGCAATTGAGTCTGGGTGTGGTGGTGCCCACCTATAATTCCTACTCTTGAGAGGCTGCAAACATGCTGATCATTACAAGTTTGATCTAGTAGTGAGACCCTGAACACCCTGTAGACTCTTCCCTAAAATACAAATTAATAATAATAATAATAATGATAATAATAATTAAAATAAATGAAGAACTCAAAAAAATGAGACCCTGGAAACAAAAGTCTCACCAAAAAGTGGGCAACTGAAATAACCATATCTCCAAAGTACATATGACCAGTAAGTACATGAAGAAATGTTCAGCATCCTTTGTCATTGGCAGAATGCTAATGAAAACACTGGAGAGCTTTCATCTTTCTCCAATAAGAATGATCTTTTTCAAGGACCACCCTCCCAATCAACAAATGCTGGAGAAGTTATGAGAGTAAAAAGATCCCTCTTACACTGTTGGTGTGAAAATATACTAATACAACTAACACAGAAATGAGTATAGAGATTCCACAAAAATAAAATTAGAAATTCTGTTTACCCTAGTACACATTCCCTGTGCCAATATAGTCTGAAAAGAGTTAAAATTGCCATATTAAAGTGAAACATGCTCACTGATATTTATAAAAATACAATTCAAAATAGCTAAATTATGGAAGTAGCATATATGCCCATCAGCAGATGAATGGATAAAGATAATGTGACATAGTCATAAAGAAGAGTAAATAGGAGCCATTTACAGGAATATGGATGAATCTAGAAAACATAATGCTAAATGAAATGTATCAGAAATAGAAAGTTAAGTATTGCATGATTTCTCTTATGTGAGTTAATCAAAATATAAATAAATTACAGTGCAAATAAAGTAGAAAACAGGGAGGTAGACTTTTTGGAGATAAGAAGGGATCTGGAGAAGAGGAAGAAAAATTATTCCCTAATAATGGTTGTAATTAATATGTATTGCAAACATATGTTGATATTTTTTAAAAGAAAAAATGGTAACTTTTCATATCCTGGTGAGCTCAGAGCCTGAGAGTGCCACAGAGTGAGGTCTCATCTGCCTGGAGCCAGTCCCTGAGGGGTTGATTTGGAAGGGTGAATCTTTCCTTTCCGGCACTGTTCTTCTCTCTCTGCCTTTTGGCCACCTCAAGACCGTGTATCAGCTTTACGCTTGAGCCTTCCAACCATGGACTGAAGTTTCTGAGATTGTGAGCCAATATAAACTTTTCCTTGTTTAAATTGTAGGTGTTGGATATTGTGACTCATGATGATGAATTTCAATAAAATACCTCGTAATTATAAATGCAAAACTCCTAAAGAATGTAATGGCAAAGAAAATGGATGATAATTAAATACAGAATTGTGTTCATCTTAGGTAAGAAAGTTTCACATTTGAACATTAATGAATATAATTCACTTTATTCTTGTTCACACCCATTAATGGCAATTCTGTTTTGTTTACCTGAGTTTGTAACACTTCTGTACTGCTAGAGTGTAAGACATACATTTTGTAGTTCCAGGCATTGTGAGGTAACAAATATCTCATTTTCCTTGAGAATACAAATTTCACACTTTTTGTAAGACAGGATGTATGACAGTGGAAGGAGCACTGGTTGTCATCATTAACACTTCTAGATGAATGACACTGGGCACTCAAATGACCTTTACTAGTCACATTTATTTTGGTGAAAGGAAATTAACACTCTTGACACGGATATAGAACGAATGAGAGAGAATATGTGTTTTAATATCTAGAATTACAATAGACACTTTTAAAAATTCAATATCATACATGGTAAATACACTTAATTTCAAGAATTAGCTGGGCTGGGGAGATAGCTTAGTAGAATAAGTGCTTGCCTGCCAAGCACAAGGTCCTGAGTTCAATCACTGGTCCTCCCCCAAAGACAAGAAAAAAAAGAATCACCTAGGTGTAGTGGAAGAAGCACTTGACTTAAATAAATTGGCATCACTCCATTGGCTCAATCATAAAATCATAATGAGATCTTCTTAAAAATGTAAATTTACTTTGTTGAGCCCTGACATCATCATCTTTAGAATGAGAACCATTTTTTTTCTTTACTATGCATTAGAATTTAAAGAATGTATGATAAAGTTTACACTCCTTGAAAGGCATACAATTAATTCTACTTGTAAGTGTCAATATTATCGGTATTGCTGTCCTACATATAGATAGTAACTATATTATTTTATATAATATTCTGGTACACATGTTGTAGACTTCATTGACTAATTGATTGGGAGCCTTCATAATAAATAAAAAAGTACTTCCATTTCAAGAATTAAGTTCCACGAACAGGGAGTTTTTTATTTAAAACTATAAGTAATTATTCCAAGTTTCTACTTAGTAGTTCTTTCTATATGTTGGATTGGTTAATTCATATAAGGAAGTAGGTGAATAGTGTTGCTTATAGTACATACTACAGTTACTTTTCAACAGCTTTCCTACCACAGTACCCACAGCATCAACGAACTTGTCGTCAACTTGAAGTGTGCCTCAGGATATTAGGCTGCAGGAGCTAATTCTACCTGGAAGTTAAAAGGCAAATGTATTATTTTTTTTAAATTTTCTGCAAACTTTACTCCCTGGAGTATGTTTTAATCTATTTTACAGCTCAGCAGGGCTGTGGAAAAACTGTCCTTATTTGGCATTACTTACCATTTGGCCTCAACTTGCTTATAAGTAAATTAGACAATCAATGGAACCTCTACCAAAACCTTTAAAATAATGATATAATGGAAAAGTTTGAGCTTATAGAATTTAAATTTCAGGAAAATGTGAGTTTGAATCTTAACTCTAAAGTATGTTGTTTGTGATATTGGGCAATTTTAAATCTCTCCACTCTGTAGGCTTTATTTGAATTACCTAGGATCTGAAAAAAATTAGCTCCATAAGATTACTGTAATTACTAAATAAGAAAATCAACCTTGCATTCAGAATAGATTTTATTAACATTTTAATCTTCTATCAATAACAACACCCTATAATTGTAAGACAGTTGTATTTTTATTTTTTATTAGTACATGTTTATAGTACATAATGATCACATTCCTTTGGGGGATTTGGTGCATATAAATAATAATCTTTATTTTTATTCCCTTCACTTCAATAAATGAACTAAACTATTGAATTCTCAATAATTATTACAAGCTGAAAGGAACAGTGAAAAGAAAATATGCACTGAGGTTGGCGCAAGCTGAGCTGAAATTTCATCTCTGCTATTTGAGAGTTATGGGAATTTTATTATCCTTGAACTTTTTTTTTAATTGGCGATGGCGGGTTAGTTATATAATGGCTGCAAGAATATTAAATTGTTACTATTCCATGAATGTTGTCTAAAATGAGCTAGTATATAAACTCCAAATGATTCAGTATACATTAAGTCTTGTTGCCAGGGATCTTCCAGGAATATTACAATGTTTTGTTCTTGGGGATTATCTCTCCAAGGATAAACCAGTGCTTCCCTTTCTCCAATATACTCCATCATTGGTTTTTATCATTCATATATCTTGTCTCTGTATAAATGTAGGTAAATGAGATAAAAAGGCTTAACTTTAAAAATAATATCCCTTCCCAAATTTTTCTTTTGATAAAAGTAGAGTCAGGGAGCTCTTAGAAAGGAATCAGAAAATGTGTTTTACTGGTAGATGCAATAGAGTCTGATATTCTATTAGGGCAGATACACAGATGCACAGTGCTGAAGTTATTGATTACCATTAACGCAACATCCCTCACTATGTATTCTCCATCACTAAAGGAGTTGACTCTTCAAATATTAGGACTCTTCCTGCGGACAGCCGGGTTACAGGGACTGATCTGCATGAGCATGCAGTGGCCCTGCTCCCAGGGGAGGCCATCTTTATGGAGACGTCTGGGCTCCAGGACATTGAATCACAAATAGATTCACCCCACTATCTGAACCTGTTTCCCTCACTCTTGCAGGTATTGCTCCTAGAAACCTCTTCTAAACAATGCAAACACCTACTCATGGAAACCTGAGTTAGCAAAGTCTTCCTGCCTGCTTTCTCCTTTGGGAAGCTTTATATCTGGTTCCAAAAGTATGTATATGCCACCTTTCCACTTGGTTTCATTGTTATTGGCATTAATGAAATTTTCCAAGTTTTGGAATAGGTGATGTTTTGATTTTATATTGTACTAATGCAAACTTGCTCTGCTTATGTCTCTTCATGGTTGGAGTAAATATGGATGAACTAAAAAGTTATAAAATGACCAAAATCCTTAATCATAGAGAAGGAAAAAAATTCAGTGTTGAAATATTACAGCTTGTAAATATTATAGCCTTCAACTACTGTCAAAATAAATTGTGTCCCCAGTTTAAAATCACATGTTGGGGCTGGAGAGATGGCTCAGTGGTCTAAAGCACCTACTTAGAACAAGCTTAGCAAAGCATCGGGGACCGCGGTTCAATCCCCCAGC
>NW_004524647.1:5959141-5969906 GCF_000260255.1 Octodon degus
AGAGAGAGAGAGAGAGAGAGAGAGAGAGAGAGAGAGAGAGAGAGAGAGAGAGAGACATTAGAATCCAGATACACAAAATGAAGACTTATGTGGACAAAAAGAAAAAGTGACCATGCTAGGTGTGGTGGCACATTCCCATAACCACAGCACTCCAAAGGCTGAGGCAGGATGATCAGTATAAACTCAAGGTTAGCCTAAATTACATAATGTCTTCAGTGAGTTCAAGGCCAACCTGAATTCTATGGTAAGAACTTCTCTCAAACAAAACAAAACAAGAAAAACAAAAAAACAATCAAAGAAAGATGATCGTATCCATGCCCTGGGAAAAGTCTCTGGAGAAATCCCTCGTCATGCCTTGATTCAAGATTTCCAGACTCAAAGATAGCCTCAAGAAAATCACTTTCAGTTGGTTAAACCACTTATTTTTGTAATATATATTTATTAGTAAAATTAAAGAAAATAAAAAGAAAAAATCATCAGACACTTTTTGATTATAAGGGTAATGCCAAATTCCCACAAATTTTCAAAAATGAAAGTTCTGGTTATATACAAATTAGTAAAATTAGTCTAGCTTTAGCTCTCTGTACTACAAAATTGGCATAAAAAGATAATGTTGAGAGAGCTGCAATACTAAATAAATGGCCTAGAAAAGTACTTTCCTCCTCCTCCTTCTCTTCTTCTCCTCCTTCTAGTAAAGTACCTTTCTGAGAGGAAAAGCAAATGTATTCTCAAATATATGAATGTTGAAAAATACCAAATATGCTTAATTTTTTAAAGAAAATTAATTGGTGAGTATAGCAACCAAGTGATATATTAAAATAAGAAATAATGGTAAGTATTGCTATTAATTGTAAATATTTTGAAAAAATTTATGCAAAGTTAGAAGTACTTTCACAATGATACATTAGGAGCAGTTTAGTAATATTGCTGTTTCAATTCAACTTATATTAATTTCATTGGGACTTTTAAAAATACATGTATATATTAATTCTATATAGACTTAGTGAATGTTTAATGTGCATCAGAACTGAATTAGCTTCTAGAGACAGAAAATTGAATGATACAGGTGAAATCTGCATAGGATAATAGCTGATCCAATACTGTAAGTTTTTTGGAGAAAATCCATTGATTGACTGCTTTGCATTCATATTAATTCCAAAAATTTCTAAACTAGAAATGTCCCCAAATGGAAGTGTTTCTACGGTAAACTTATTCTTCCTTTCTTTTAAATAAAACACTATATATATTCTCCTTGCCTTGATGTACTTTTTAATTAATTAATTCATTCATTTATTTATTTATTGTATTTTAGGGAAGGGTCTACAGTGTGTTCAGGGTCTCACTACTAGATCGGACTCATAGTGATCTGCCTGTTTACAGCCCCCCAAGAGCTGGGATTATAGGAACACACCACCATGCCCAGTCTCAATTACTATCTCAGCATGCCCTGGGGACTGGGCTGGCACAGCAGGTCTGGAGGATCAAACCCCCAGCCCCTGGATTTTCTTGGAAGTGCTTTAATCTGCTGAGCTATTTGGATGGCCCTACTTTCAACTTTTGACTTTGTAAATATATCTAAAAATTTGGAAAGGAAAATTTAATTAATGTTTTATCTATTTGATCAATCTTACATACCTATATCTGGTACTCTGAGCAAAAAATTTGATGATAACAATATGTAATGTAACTATCGTGAATTTCCTGTTTTTGTTTTGAAATTCTGTACCACTTTTATTGTTTCATGATGCTTTGATTTTGCCTTAGTTTTTTTTTTTGTTTGTTTGTTTCCTATTTAAGAAAAAACCCTCAAATTTGTAATACAGAAGTGTCATCCACTTTCCACCTCCAAATCCGTGAATCTTCTTCATCTTTATCTTTCTAATATATATACATGTATTTTTGCAGACTGCCGTATCAACTTTTCTTCACTCTTCTGAACTACCTGTGAGAATTAAATTTAAAACATGATTTTGGGGCCTGGGGATATATATAGTTCAATGGCATAAACACCTGACTGGCAAGCTAAAGGTACTGAGTTTGATCCCTGATATCACACATACAAAAATAAATAAATAAATAAATAAATGATTTTTGCTTTTGCTCAGTTTAGGAGGCTCCCATCATGATCTACTGAAGCTGTTGCTTGGGCCTGTGTGTCATGGCAGGAACATGTGGCAGAGAATACCTGCTAGCTCTATGGCCAAGAAGTTGGAGAGAAATAGAGATTGACCAAGACCTCACAATCCTCCTCGAGGGTTTGCCCCCACTGAGCTAAGTACCTCCCACGAGACCCTACCTCCTTAACTATGACCTCTGCACATTGCCACTTGGGTGACCAAGAATTTAACCCATAGATGTGCATAGACACTTGTCAAAAACACAGCACTTCCCTATGACAGTTATTCAGGGTGGTTGACAGCACAGCCTGTACAGTAGGCTATCTTACCTTTAAGCTCCAACTCCTCTGTTTGACATCTTTATGAGTATAAAGGAGTACCTTTCCTACTCCGTAGCCCTATTTTGCCCTTATTATATTAAAAACAGTGAACTCCTTCTCAAGTTATTGCTGTGGATTAAGTGAGTTAACATTGTTAAAGAACTAAGAGCCATATCTACACATGGCAAGTGCTTAACAAATGTTAGACACATTAATAATTCATTATTACAATGAAAGAGCTGTTCCTGCTCTTGTATTGAGCCTGTTCTTAACTTTTGGACTCTACTTCTAATTTCAACTATTGTACTCAGATTGTACTGAAAGCTGAAATCTAAACAGCTATAGAAAAAAATCGATAGTAGACATTTTACGCATACATATACATAGATAGTGAGGTTACTAGATAACTAAATATGATTTCTTTTATGATGTTAGAGATTTTTTTCTTTTAATTTTGTACTTCATTGGATTTTATGTTACATTTCGGTTACTGAAGGAATTAAGTATGTGCTTTTGCTGAGATCTTCTTTTGTCTGTATCTGATATTTAATGTGATTATAAAAGATTGAAACAAGCATAGATAAAATATATTTTTAAAAATAGATACACAAATTTATTATAGAATTATTTATAAGACCTGTGCAAATGAGAGGTCCTGCAGCTTAATTTTTGTTAGCATCAATTTGAAATATTGTCAACAACTAGTTGATATCATCCCCTATATATAGCTGAGGAAAACTTAAGTAATAAACAACTTAATTGGAATTTCTCCTCAGTTTTCTGGTCAAGAACACTGTCTCTTGACTCCATATTCCAGCTGGTTATATCATTATAGTTTCCCAAAGGTTAACTCTTCTGATTGGCTGACTCTAGACAACTGTATGTACCATGATTATAATTTACCCTGTTCCTTTTAATTTTACATTCTGCTGCTACTATTAGAGGTCCTATGGAAAAGCTCTTCCTTCCTCCAGGATTCAGATCCATTAGAAAACATGTTGGAGATTAAATTATATGACTCTTTGAAGGAATGATTACTCTCTGATAAATAGGAGTGCTCAAATTCATGAGAGAAAAGATCTTTCAATTTTCATCTCAACACCTCACCCATTTAAACAAAAGTAATCAGTAGTTCTATCTGTATTCTTAGCGACAAGTGCTGGGCAAGTTAGCATGTGCTAGCACATGGAAACACTTCCTTGTTGACACAGCTAGAATCGTGCTTTAGGATCCAAAGCCAAGAAAAATTAAATTCAGACTTCTAAATGATAGTGAGAATTGAGGAAGATAGAAATAAAAGATAGTTCAGTATAAGAAAGGAACAAAAGAACAAGACCATTAGGGGATGAGTGCTGTTTAAGTCCACATTTGGGATATTCCCCAGACTCCCATGTTTGGAAGGCTATTGGATAGTGGAGGTGGGACACTCATCACACCGTGAGCCCACTGACTTGCAGCTCAGACATGGGGCCTAGATAGTTACTGTAGACCTACTATTAGCCAAATTGTGTGCTAGAAACTGGGGAAATGAGTAAGGTCATAAAGTATCCCCACTTCCCAAACTTCACAATCAATAAAGAAAAGGAAAAACAGATCAAAATGAAGGTTAGTAGAAAGAAGGAGGCAGAAGTCTGTCGTAGATCAATGAGTTCTGAAGTAAAAGCAGTACACAATCTGCCTTTTTTTTTAAAGTTTGATTTTTTATCATTTACTTTATGTTGGTTTTTGGTTTTAAAAATATTACTTTCAAGTGGTGTCTTGATTATTGAATTTTTTATTTCATTATGCTTTATACATATGAATAAGTGTTATTGGAAAGTGTCCTGCCCCCCTCAAAATTCATGTGTTAATCCTCAGATCACAATACGGCCAGGAGCACTTTAAGTAGTGATTTAAGGTAAAATGAGATCATAAATTTGGGGTTCTAATTTGATGAACTATCGTTTTAGTAAGAAAAGGGAACATACATAAGGAAACTCCATGTGTAGACCAAGCAAACAGGTTGGACACCTACAAGTCGGAAAGAATGACCATAGAGGAGACCAACTCTGCATCAACTGATTTAGATTTCTAGCTCCAGAACTATGAGAAGTAAAAACATGACATTTAAAGCACTCAGCTGTATTATTTTGTTATGATAGGCCCAGCTGAAAAGCTAATGATGGTAAGGAGATTTCATGAAAGATGAATCATCATTAGTTTAAAGGTCAAAAGGGATGCATAGCTAGAGGTGAAAGATAAGTCTAGAAATTTGAAGAACAGAATAGAAAATGGGAAAGTGATCTTTTGTACAGAGATGATAATACATATGGAGGGAAATATGTATTCAAGACTAAATATTATCATATCAGACGAGGGAGCTACCAGAGCTGAAATGGTCTTTGACCATAACCCAGTGATTTATTTTTGTTTTTTTGTTTATTTTTGTTACCTTTTCTTGTTGGAAAATAATCAGAAAAAACTGAAATGCAAATTTAAATAAATAAATGTTTATTTATTTTAAATATTTAAATATTTTCCATAAATAAAGTTTATTGGAACAGAACCACACTTTTGTGCTACAGCAGCACAGATGAGTCACTGTGACAAAAGTCATGCACTCTACAAATCTGACATTTTTATTATCTGAAACTTTAGAGCAAGAATATTGACTAGAGAACAGGACCATATCAATCTCTACTTTAGACATACTTGGTGTGAGAAGGAAAAAGGTGAAAAGATGAATGAGAAAAAGAACAAGAGATAGAGGAAAGAGAGAAACAGCACCCAATTAGAATAAGAGCAGGACCCCTTAACTTAGCATTGACAAAACAAACCTACCAGGCTCTTCTGAAATCTTGTCATATCAAAGCACTACTATAAAAGCTAGGTGGCCAGCCATCAAAGTTGATACTGCTTTTTTCTACACCAAACAGGAAACACATGCTCAGTTTGTTATAATACAAAACTCATTATACTAAACACACTCTGTAAACTGTCTCAGACAAAGTGCCTTATTTGTCTGCTGTAATAGAGGACTTGGCATACTAGTGTTCATTAAAGCTTTGCATTGCAGTTGACACCCCACTGCTGAAATAACCCATAGACAAATTTATGAGAGAATCATTAAGAGTGAATGAGTTATCACTTTGGAGGAATGTTTTAGATAAATGAAAGCACTGCCACATCCAAATTTGAAGTAATAATAAGCCTTGTATCAAAATAGATCCACTTTGCCTAGAGAATAAACATGATTCAAACATTAATGATGTGCTTTTCTTAAATTAATCACTTGTACAGTTCAAAGTCCCTAAGTACGTAGTGAATGCATTGTAAATATTCAAGGCAATTACTTCTGCCTTACACACATACACACACACACACATAGACATACACACATACAGACACATACACACATACAGATACAGACACACACACACACGCACACACACACACACACACACACACACAGAGGATTGATCAAAATGGCTTATGTGCAGTAATATCTTCTCAGTCTTGACTAGAAAGCACAACATAATGAACCTGTTCTCTAATAGCTTTATTCCCATGAAACAGATGACCATATGTGTTTTCTGACATGTGATTTTAAAAGGACAGCTAGTCTCTCTAATAAAAATATAAGATTTGGAAAGATGATGAAACAAGAAAACAGGTGATATAACTTTGACTTTTATTATCATGAAATTAATGTATATGTCCCACTCACGATTCATATGTTAAAATTCCAATCCCCAATGTTAACAGAATAGGAGGCGACACTTTTGGAAAGTAATTAGATCGTGAATATGGAACTGCTCTGAATGAGTTTAGTGCTGTTTGCAAGGAAACCTCAAAGATCTTCCTCTTTCCTTTCTTCTGTCTATGAGGAGCAGATCCTTATTAGACAAGGGATCTTCCAGCATCGTGGTCTTAAACTCCCTAGTCTCCAATACTGAGAGAAGTAAATATTCGTAGTTTAAGAGCCCAGTACATAGTCTTTTTTATTTTATTATTATTATTTTTTTTTGTGTGTGTGGAACCAGGGATTGAACTCAGGCCCTTATGCTTTCTAGGCAACCACTTTTTTTACTGAGCTCTCTCCCCAGCCCCCATAGTCTTTTTAAAAAAATAACTAAATATTTCTAATGAAATTTTCTTGGCACTTTAACATCATAATTTATCATAACTCTAAAAATGCACCTATGTGTATTGAGTCTGTATTTTACAGGATAATGGTTTGGTGGTTTTTTTTTTTTTTTTCAAGTATATTGATTTACTTCTTTCTTGTCTTTTTTATAAATAATAGCAACACAAATAGATGATAGCAGCTTAGAGTTTTCTCAAAAATCATCTAATATTTTGAACCTACTTCTTCAAAAGTAAAATATGGTGTAGAGTAACAGCTTCAGATTGCTGTGATGATCCCATAAGGGAGTCTCAGTAAGTTCTGTCAGCTCTGATACTAGCCCAGCGTCGCCATGCATGTCAGCTTCTTGCTCACAGTTGTGGAGGATTTCGATATTTAAATAAAATTTGACAGTTTCTGGATCTGGATATAGACTCTAAAAAGATAGTACAGTCCCTCTGATTTTTCAAAACACTCTCCTGTGACTACAGTAGTATTTTTCAATGGAAATATTCCAAAATAATTCACAAACAAAATTATTCTGTAACTGTGACAGAACTACATACATTGTAAATATTGATAAATAAAAAGTTTGCAAACACAGCTATTATGTTAGAGAGGGAAAGAAAAAGTGTACTTATTTACAGTTTATTAGCTGAGGTCTAATTCTTTGGATGATGGAATTTTGCAGTGCCTTTGTTGGTTGCAAAGAAAAGAATGGAATGGTGGAGTAACTAGGCACATTCTCTTGTTTTTTCCAAGTGCTGAAAATCTCTCCAAATAGGATCAACTATTTTTGTGTGAGGAAGGATAAATAGAAAAATATATAGCCTACATACTGTGCCATTGTGGTAGGAGTGTTTTCTTTCATATTTTTAAAATTTATTTGTTGATTATTTTCTAAAAGCCTACTCAAACCTATATAGCTCATTTATTAATAATACCAAGGAAATCCTACCACCTGCCATTTTTAAACAAATTCACCACTCAATATTGGGCTATTTTATGAAAAAGTACAAAAGGGAGGACTCGCCAGATAGCTGGCCAGATAGCTTAGAGGAATAAAGCACCTACTTAGGCAGAGTGCAGCAGCCAGTGTTCAATCCCTGTCCTGCCATGCCGACCCCCACCCCAGGATGTGCTTTGAGACTAGGTGTGTTGGCATGTGACTATAATCCCAACATTTGGGAGGCTGAAAACAGGAGAGTCACAAGTCCAATCTACATAGTGAGATCCTGTAGACCCTGTACTAAAATACATCAAAAAAAAAAAAGAAAGAAAGAAAGAAAGAAAGAAAGAAAGAAAGAAAGAAAGAAAAGAAAAGACATACAAAAGAGAGAAACAGTCTCAGCCCAAAAGCATTCTTTCTGAACATAATGAGCCAGTTGTTTCAATCATTTGTGTGACTATAACAGAATACCAAAGACTGGCTAATTTATAAATAACAGAACATGGCTTCTCAGAATTCTGAAGACTGAATAGTGCAAGGTTATGGTAGTGTGTCCAACCTCTGGTATTGTTCTCCTTGCTGTGTTTTTCCATGTGGGGAGGTGGAAGAGTTGGCAGACCAAAACATGTTCTCTCCACCCCTTTTATAAGACACTAATCTATTCACAAGGAAGGAACCCTCACTCCGTAATCACTTCTCCAAAGCACCATCTCTTAATACCACCAAAATAAAGACTGAAGTTGAATAGATCAATCAGGGATAGATTCAGACCACAACATTAACAGAATGTTAGCAGAAACAGGCAGCAGAAGGAAGCTTCTGTGTCATTAAGCTTAGTACTTTCTCAGATAAAATGAAAACAGTAAAGTTTTATTTCTCCCGGGGTCAAGTCAGATAGGTTCAAATCCTCTAGGGTTGACATACAATTTTAAGTTACACAGGAAATGCCCAGGACTCATCCATGCACCTCCACAGTGGCCCATGACTGTTAATGAAGCATTCTTCCCACTCATGTTTAACAGGAATTCATGGATAATGGAAATTAAGCTGATCCACAAAGTTCTCAGAAGCTTTAATCAGAGGGAAGTTATGTTGTTAATTTACTACGTTCTCTGTAACTATTTTTGTTTAATTAATATTTTCATATATCCATGCAGATGGATAATTTATTTTCAGACAAAATTCATCATTTCTCCATGCAATGCATGCATTGGTGTATCCATTCCTTCCTGCTATCTTTTTGGTGTAGTAGGTGAAAGATATTTCACAAAACATACGTCTTGGACATTTAGTGATTTAATAATTCCTTTATGCTGAAAGAGCAAGTAAGAAAAAGAAAAGTCTGCAACAAAAAGGTGGAATTACAATGCCAATACATTGTATTCAACAATGTGCTCATTTTAATGGATACTTGAGAATAATTGGAGTCAATTTTTTTTATTTTATTTTTTAAATTTAATTTATATTTTTGGTAGAACCTGGGATTGAACTCAGACCCTTGTGCTTGCCAGGGAAGTGCTTATTCTACTGAGCCATCCCCCTGGCTCCAATTCTTTTATTTTAAATACATTGTGATAACTCAAAAACAGACCAAGTGTAGAAATTAAATATATTTTCCTAATAAAAAATTTTTGTATTAAAATTTCCTGGATCTAAAACAATATGAAAAATAATACCAAAAAAGGGAATATGTCAAATTGTGTGTGATTATTAAAATAGAATGAAGCTCCACAAGATTAAAAAAAGAAGATAGAAGACTGGCCATGGTAGCATGCATCTGTCATCCAAGCGCTTGGGTGGTTGCAAACAGGAGGATCACTACGATTCTGATCTGTGTAGTGAGACCCTGTAAACCCTGTACTAAGTACATAAAAAGAAGATACAAAAATACCCCCAAACGGTATATGTTACAGAAGACATACAAGGACCTATTTTTATATTATTTCCCATTTACCAATTTTCCTATCACAAGATTTGATTACCTTTTATTAAAAAACAGGATATTTTAAGGAATAACTATGTTAAACAGAGATACCAAATATTCCTGCAGACATTAAGTCAAATTACAATTGCTAAACTTTTACTCTGTGCCAAGCTCAGACCAAATGAGCTTCAAAGCTTCACATATTATATTTTCACAATCACTACCATGCTTCACAGAGGATAACACAGACTCTGGAGTTAGCACAAATCTGGTAAGAGAGAGCATCAGCAAATACTTCCCCCTTCTGTGTATTTTTTGAGTTTTGATACTACAGTGTAGTCAAGTCCAGTGGGTTGTTGTTGTCTGGGGTGTATTATGAAGAGAGTCTTATGGCTCTTAGACAAAGTGAAAAGTTGTGGAGAGAAAAGTTGGACAGCTGTAACTGTGATCCCTGAATTCTTTACCCTTAGTGCTATTTCTCCTCACACAACTGATTAAAATCTAACATCACAACCACATCTCTACAGTGACTATCTTGCAACTGTCAACATCATATTAGTAATAAAATTCATGGCTAGATGGATTCTTATTGTCTGTTGTGGTTCCCGTTGCCTGAGATGAGGCAAGAGGGGAAAGTATATGAAGTGCGTGATGTGGGGGAGCTCATGCACACCGGCTGCTTGAGAGCTCCACAGTTTAGATAAGTTTGTGCAGGGAAGACATATTTTGATAATCATAGCACTCATAGAAGAATTTTTAAAATTCCATTCTAAAGAATTGTCTATGCAATGCCAAGGCTATAAACACATTTACATAATTTAATATAAAATGCATGGCTTTTTGAGAAATCACCCTATTTGAAGTATAATTCTGAGTAAGTGGCACACCCAGCCAGTATCCTGACTCACTTATTATGAAAGACCAACATATACCTGCAATGAGCAGTGAACATGCCAGTAACTTTATAATAGAGGAAGCATCAAAGGAAAAGCATGGCATCATTTGGTCCATCCTCTTACTGTCTTTGATGTTTCCTTTTCCCTTTCTATATTTCATATGATCATATTTTGAGCCCAAGCTTGGGAGCATCAAACATATCCTTGTGCAAAACGGAGCAGATGCCAACATGAGGAGTGCTATTCTCCATGCCTTGTCCTTTGTAGGAATAAAATATAATGGAACCCTCAAATACAGTGTCTGATGTTCTATGAGAATGTTACCTAGGGCCGGGGAGATGGCTCAGTGGAATAAGGGCTTCCTAGGCAAGTGCAAGGGCCTGAGTTCAATCCCCAGTTCCGCAAAAAAAAAAAAAAAAAATCTTGGAGTTAATCTAAGCAAAAAACTCAAAGA
>NW_004524647.1:5970006-5978897 GCF_000260255.1 Octodon degus
TGTTCTATGAGAATGTTACCTAGGGCCGGGGAGATGGCTCAGTGGAATAAGGGCTTCCTAGGCAAGTGCAAGGGCCTGAGTTCAATCCCCAGTTCAAAAAAAAAAAAAAAAAAAAAAAAATTAGAATGCTACCTAGATTTATCTTAGTTTTCCTCAGAGAAAGGAAACAATATAAGCAAAAGCATCACTAAGTGTTGTACTATAAGGTAGCTAGTTAACTGAGAACAATAGCCTATTTTTGTGGATTTCATCATAATCAGCACAGGATTTTTCCCAGGTCCTTTTTTTTTTTTTTTTTTTTCTCGTAGAAGTGACACACTGAAGCATTATTGTCTGGCTTGAATGCATGTAACACCATTTACATTTATATTTGAGAAATAGTTTATCTCTTTACTGTTGTTTCTCAATTGTAACACATTGGGGTTTTTTTGTAATTGTTCTACATTTCATTTTGGAAGGCCCCACTCTTTGTCCTTGGTTACAAATTGGTGAAGTTCTCTGGCTGCCCTTTTGTACTTCCCATCTGTCAAGAGCATTAATCATCTTATCATGGATTTAGCGTGGTTCTGGCTAAAAATTTTAACTTCTGCTCCCCTCCTAGCCTTTTGTCTATTTCAGAGCTGCAAAGTGGAGCTGTATGTAGTGTGTGGACCAGGCACATGTAAGAACTGGCCTCATGGGTGAAAATACAAAAAAAAAAAAACAACCCAACAACTAATTCTGCAGAATCTGAAATGCTTTCCAAATAGCTTCTGCCTTCTTAGGTAAGGTTAAAACTTTACAACTTTTCTGAGAATTATGCTTACAGCTAATGAAAAGGTGATATAGTAGATACGTTCTGCATTTATTTCTAGACTATTTTGCAGAAAATGTATGACAAATGTCATTTTAACTTGTTTTCTGACAAAAAATATTGGTGGAAAATATCTAGTACTTTTTTTACAGAACCTGAGCTTACATTATCTTTAAACTCATTACAGAGTTTAGGAAACTGTGGTACAAATGACAAAAAATAAATAATCCAAAAGTCTTTTTTAATCTTATTATTTTACATATTTGGTATAAGGTCTCAGTACACAGCTTGGACTTATAGTATGCCTCCTGTTTTCAGCTTTCCCAACACTGGCATTATAGGCATGCACGACCATGCCTGGTCTCGGTGGCCAGCTCAGCATGTGGTGAGGAGGATCGAACCCTGGTCCTCACACCTGCCTAAGCAGGCACTTAGTATGCTGAGCTGTCTCAGTGGCCCATTTTTAGTCTTTAGATGTTTGTTTCATGATAAGTGGTTTGTTAGTTTAAATATGAAAGGCACGTCAGCATTTCATTAAAGTTTTATGAAGGATATTCAGTTCAATTTTACCTATACTCCAACCAAATATATCGTTTTCCAAAGATTTTATCACAAAATATGTGTTTGTCAAGATATTATTTCAAAAATAAAGTTTTAAAAATAAAATATATTTGTTTTATACATTAACTGTTATATATTTCTTACAGTTTAATAAAAATAGTATATATAAATATTTTTCATATAACTATAGTGACCTCTAAGACTGTTTAATTAAACAACTCTTATTAAGGGCCAAAATCAAAGTATTTTTCTTTGTTTCCTGAGTAATCTTATTTTAGTGACAATTGTCTTCTACAGGGATTGATATCTTGTTTATCTATGTATCACCACACAGTATCTAGCTGGTTGTTTTCTCAGACAGTCCCAAATAGGTAAATGTTGATTAGTCTACAAATACATATTTTTGTTGAAAGAAATCTTTCTAATTGTTGTGCTTATCACTCTCCTGAATTTATTCAAAAGGCCAACAAGTACATTGGGTAGAAGGGTCTTACAGCATATCATTATTTATTCAATTTCTTCCATCCATAAGCTACACTAAATCCTAAATAATGTTTCTGCAAGTTGGTACATCTTAACCTAAATATTTGAATATTCATTGAATTCTTTCATTCCATTTTTGGAGTTACTAAAAGTGAAAAACCTATTAGTAGGAAAGGAACTTTGGAGCCAAGATGGACAAATGGCTCCACTGTACAGATTAGGTTAACAAGCTCTGGATGACACTCAGATTAATGTTCTGTGAGGTATTTTTACTACTGTACCTTGTACCTCTTCTTAGGTATCCAACAGTCTCCATAGTATATAACAAGAAGTTTTATATATTAATGAATGATTTTTATAAGAAAACTTTTCTTATAAGCTACTTTTTTTAGGGAAACCATTCTTAAGAGATATAAACCTGGGTCCAGCAGAACCATCCCTTAAATTTCTCCTGGAAATTTGTACTTTATAGCTATAGTAGCTGGCTGCGAAACTCAATACCTTTTGGTGAGGGATAAAGGAAGCAGTCTGTGCACTTACCCAGTTAGTGTGATGAATGGCAAGGAGTATGCATGTGTGCAGAAATGTCACGTGGCATTTGGACCCACCTTTATGCTCCGTGGAACACCTTTAACATATGTCTATCTGAGCAACATATAGTGGTGAGTAGACTCACAGTACTCCAGCATTTGTTAAAAAAAGTTTCCTTTTGATTTTTCTGATACAAGAGGCCCAATTCAATAAAATGACACAGATAAAATAGATGTATGAGTTTTGGAAGAGGCCAAAAGTGAATTATCACATTACTCATGCATGAATGATGAGATCCATTATAGTAGAATAAGTGCTTTTATAACAACAGTGTCATGGTAAATGATGATGGTGATGATCATGGTGGTGATGGTGGCTTTGACACTGGGCATGTAAGCCAAAGTTCCTGTGACAGTGAAATGAAGCAAGAATTAACTGATATACAGACACAAGAATGCAACCTCCTTGAGGCCAGTAAGGAAGACAATAGCAATAAGAGTACATATCTCTCCCTAGTCAGCATTGTGCAAAAAGGTCATGCAACAATTCAATGTAGAGACCCAGTCCTAGCCTAGGCCAAGTGAGTGTGTGGGAGAGCTTCCGGCTACCCTGCGCTAGAGGGACCTACTACTGGTCCCAGCCCAGGAGCAGCGTGGGTGAAACCCTCTTCCACACTCTTGGGATTCCCCCCATCAATCAATACTACCCCCACACACCCACACACAGAGTAGGAATTGCGGCTGCGTTCCGGGAACGCCCAGATCCATTCCTAGCCCAGGCCCGGTGAGTGTGTGGGAGAGCTGCCTCTCCCCCCTTCTTCACCTTGTCCCCTCCAGGCTCAGTGCAGGCCTGGCATAGAGGCCTGGGGTGAAACCCTGCAGCTGCAATCCCTGCAGAAAGTGTAGATGATAGAACCACCAAGCTAGTCCAGAAGCAGAAAATCTTGCCAGAGGGGCACAACAGGTTCACCCCCAAGGGCAGCAGCAGGAAGGAGCTGAGCACAGCAGCCAGACCCAAGCCAGAAAGAGCTGGATAAATCAAAACTTTGTACATATGCACCTGAACTTCAGTAAGTGCTAAAGTTATAAATGCAACAAAGATCTACAACAAAGGTCAGAAGACAGTGCTACACAAAATGATGAGAAGGAACAAAATGCAACCTCAGAACACAAGCCCACCCATAACAAGTGTAGAGGACAATAGCACAGAACAAATTTGGAATCACACAGCTGAAAGCAATGAATCAACGGTTTCTGAAATAAAGAAACAGCTGCAGAAAGGTATAGAGGAACTCAGATTGGAAATAAAAAAAGAAATACCTGAATTAATAACATCTGCAGTAAAGAATCAAATGCAGAAACATATTGAGGAAACCCAATGCCCATCAAGAACAAGTGCAGAGGACACTACCTTGGCTCAAATGCATGAATTAATAATGTCGATAGTAAATAGGCAACAGCAGAAAGATATGGAAGAAATCAGCGCAGTTCTTTTCTTAAAGAAAGAATTCTCAGAACTCATAGCATCTGAAGTAAAGAACCAACTACAGAAACATAGGGAGGAAACCCAAACTGAAAAAAACACTGCAGTAAAAGAATTTATAAATGCTTCTAAAGAAGACATTGATAAAAAAAATAGAGGTTATTAGAAAAATGATGGTTTCCTGGAATGAGCTATACAGGAAAGAAATAGATCGCAAGAAACAGAGTCAAAAAGATACAGAGGAAAAAAAAATCTCAATCACAAGCTTGCAAACCCGTTTCAATGAAAGTGAAGACAGAGTTTCAGATCTTGAAGATACTGGTGCAGCTAGTGAAAAGGTAAGAAAGGTTCTCTTAAAAATAATGAGGATGGAGGAAACAATAATCCATCACCTGCAAGATGATACAAAAGTGAACAATGTGAGGCTTATAGGCATAAATGAGAAAGAAGGAGTCAATAAAATGACATTAAAAAAATGGGCAGAAGTAATAGCAAAAAACTAGCCAAATTTGAGGTAACAATCTGATAATCAGGTAACAGAAGCACACAGAATACCAAGTAAACTCAACCCAGGAAAAACACACCAAGACATATAATAGTCAAGATCCCAGAAATTCAGCACAAGAATAATATACTGAAAGACACTAGAGAAAAGAAGCAGATCACATTCAAAGGAAAACCCATCAGAATTATGGCCGACTTCTCTTCTCAAACCATGAAGGCAATGAGCATGGAGCAGAGTACTTCAAGTCCTCTATCAAAAAAATTACAGCCCAGACTACTATACCCTGCAAAACTCTCTTTCAAGTTGGATGGAGAAATGACATACTTTCATGACAAAGAACAGCTGAAGAATTTCATGATGACAAAGCAAACCCTACACAGGCTACTGAACAATGTTCTAGAGAGGGACCAAAATGATCTGAACTCCACGAAAGAAATCAGAAGCAACAATCTAAATAGGGCAAGCAATTAAACACAGGAGAAAAAGGAGTAAAGGACAACAGGTAAATAACATGTCAATCCTAAGTCAATACATTTCAAATCTAACCATCAATGTAAATGGACTCAATCCACCAATTAAGAGAAATAGACTGGCACAGTGGATTAGGAAACAAAACCCAACAATATGCTGTATACAAGAAACACATTTAACTCATAAAGACATTCATAGGCTGAAAGTCAAAATATGGAACACAATACTACATGCCCAAGCACCTCAGAAAAAAACCAGGGGTAGCAATCCTATTCTCAGACAGTCTCAACTTCAAACCAACAATGATCAAGTGAAATAAAGAAGGCTACTATGTACGGGTTAGGGGAAAAATTCAAGAGGAAGAGGTAACACTCATAAGTATGCATGCACCAAACACCGGAGCACCCAACTATATAAAGCAAATCTTAATGAACATGAAAAATCTAATATTCAATGCCACAATTTTAACAGGACACCTTAACACACCCTTAACTCCAAAAGATAGGTCAACCAGACAAAAATTTAGCAAAGAAATAACAGAACTGAACCAGAACTTCAAACAAATGGACTTGGAGGACATATACAGAGTGTTCCACTCAAACACAGCTGAATACACACTTTTCTCAGCTGTACATGACTAATTTTCTAAAATAGACCACATACTGGTCCAAAGGTCATACTTAAGTATATGTAAGAAAACAGATAATATGTCATGCACATTATCTGACCACAGTGCAATGAAACTGGAAATAAATCACAAAAGAAACCAGGAAAAACCTTAAATAAGTGGAAATTAAATGACACCCTACTTAGCAACTAATGGGTCACAGATGAAATTAAATAAGAAATTCAACAATATCTAAAATTCAATGAAAATTCAAGCACAAATTATCATAATTGATGGGATACGATGAAAGCAGTTCTCAGAGGGAAATTCATAGCTGTAAACTCACACATTAGGAAAACAGAACAGGAAAAAATGAATACCATAATCCTGCACCTTCAGCAACTAGAAAAGGAAGAGCAAACCAAACTCAGAGCCCAAAGACAGGAAGAAGTCATAAAGATTAGAGCAGCAATTAGTTCAATTGAGACGAAGAAAACAATTCATAGAATTGAAAAAAGCAGAAAGCTGGTTCTTTGAAAGATTAAATAAAATTGATAAGCCCCTAGCTAACCTCATTAAAAGAGGAAAGAAAAAATTCAAATACAAGCTATACAGAATGAAAAAGGTGGAATTACAACAGACCCAGAGGAAATTCAGAAGATTATCAATAGCTACTTTGAGAATCTTTACTCTCACAGAATAGAAGACACAGAAGAAATGGACAGATTCTTGAAAGGGACAAATTACCACAACTGAATCAACAAGATATAACTACTCTCAATAGCCCAAGAAAAGACAAGGATGTAGGAGATATAATTAAAAAACAAAGGGGAAAGAAAAGTCCAGGTCTGGGTGAATTCACAGCTGAATTCTACAAGACATTTACAGAATATGTAGTCCTTATACTCCTCAAAATCTTCCATGAAATTGAAAAGGAAGCAATCCTCCCAAAATCATTCCAGGAGGCAAATATTATACCGATACAAAAACCAGGGAAAGACACAACTAAGAAAGAGAACTATAGGCTGATCCTCCTCATGAACATAGATGCCAAAATCCTCAATAAAATAATAGCAAATAGAATACAGCAAATCATCAAGAAGATTGTACACCATGACCAGGTAGGATACATCCCACGGATGCAAGGATGGATCAATATTCAAAAATCTATCAATGTAATACACTATGTCAATAGAGTGAAAACTAAAAACCACATGATCATCTCCTTTGATGCAGAAAAGGCTTTTGACAAAGTCCAACACTTATTCATGTTCAAAGCCCTATAGAAAATTGGAATAGATGGCCTCTACTACAATCTGGTAAAAGCCATGTATGAAAACTCAACAACTAACATAATCAATCCTAAATGGTAAAAAACTGAAATCTTTCACTCTTAGATCTGGTACAAGACAAGGATGTGTTCTATCACCACCTCTATTCAATATAGTTGTGGAATCATTAGCTACAGCCATTAGACAAGAAAAAGGAATAAGAATAGGTAAAGAAGAAGTTAAATTATCTTTATTTGCAGATGACATGATACTTTACTTGGAAGATGCAAAAAACTCCACCAAGAAGCTAGTAGAATTAATACAGGAATTCAGTAGCATAGCAGGTTATAAAGCCAATATCCAAAAGTCAATAGCATTCTTCTACACAGACAACAAAAACACTCTAAGGGAATTATAGAAACAATACCTTTTACAATATCACCAAGGAAAATGAAATACCTTGGAATTAATCTAACTGAAGAAGTCAAAGGTATTTTCAAGTAAAATTGCAGTACTCTGAAAACAGAGATTGTAGAGGATTTCAGAAAAAGGAAATATATTCCATGCTTCTGGATAGGGAGAACCAACATTGAGAAGATGGCCATACTCCCAAATATCTGTACATATTTAATGCAATCCCTATCAGACTACCACCAACATACCTCATAGACCTAGAGAAATCATTCCTAAAATTTATCTGGAACCAGAAAAGACCTAGAATAGCAAAGGCAATCCTAAGCAATAAAGACAAGGCAGGAGGCATTACAATTTCTGACTTGAAATTATACTACAAGGCTACTGTGATAAAATCAGCATGGTACTGACTTCAAAATAGACCTGAGGATCAATAGAATAGATTAGAAGATGCTGAAACACCTAACAACACACTCAGCCACCTTGTCTTTGACAAAGGGGCCAAACATATTCAGGGAAGAAAGACAGCCTCTTTAACAAATGGTGCTGACAAAACTGGCTCTCTACATGCCGATAAGTAAAACTTGACCCTGGTCTCTCGCCATGCACTAAACTAAAGTCAAAATGGATTAAAGATCTAAACATTAAAGCAGAGAACTAAATCTCCTGGAAGAGAAAGTAGGAGGAACTCTTGAAGACATAGGAGTAGGCACAGACTTCATGAACAGCAACCAAATCGCACAAGAAACTGTTGAAAGAATTAACAACTCAGACCTGCTCTAAATGAAAAGTTTTTCACTTTGAAAGAAATTACCAACAAAGTGAAAAGGCAACCCAAAAATTTGGAAAAAATCATGACAAATAAGTCCTCAGACAAAGGTCTGGTCTCTAGAATTTATAAAGAACTAAAAAGCACTAAGGCCCCAAAATTTAAAGACCCAATCGAGAAATGGGCATCCGAGATGAACACAGGCTGCTCAGAGGAAGAAATTAAAGAAGTGAATAAATATATGAAAAAATTCTCCACATCACTAGCCATCCGTGAAATGCAAATTAAAACATTGAGATATCATCTCACCCCAGAAAGAATGGCTATCATAAAGAAATCACCCAACAACAAATGTTGGAGAGGCTGTGAGGGAAAAAGGGACCCTTCTTCACTGCTGGTGAGAATGTAGACTGGTGCAACCATTATGGAAATCAGTTTTGAGACTCCTTAGAAAAGTTGAACTGGAAATCCCATTTAAACCAGCTATTCCTCTACTGGGAAATTTCCTGGAGGATCTGAAAACATCATATCATAGTGATATATGTGTGCCTATGTTTATAGCAGCACAATTTGTGTTAGCCAAATCTTGGAAACAACCAAGATGCCCATCCCCTGAGGAATGGTTGAAAAAGATGTGGTATTTTTACACAATGGAGTATTATTCAGCTATTAAGAATGATAAACTCAAAGCCTTTATATTTAATTGTATGCCACTTGAACATATTCTCATAAGTGAAATGAACCAGACACACATGTGTAAATATCATATAGTTTTTCTAGTATAAGAACTCAAAAGGAGAAATACAAATAGAAAGGTATAATACAAGTAAAAGGAAAGCAGGTTCTCAAGGACTACCTAATCAAGAGAGGGAAAGGAGAAGAGTTAGGAAACATGACAATGTCGAGACATACAGTTATATGTAGAAGATGGGAAAGGCAATAATCCTGAAAATCTCCAGAAGATTTTTTTAATCTAGCAGTTAATTGGAAAGATTCTCACCCTG
>NW_004524647.1:5979927-5983607 GCF_000260255.1 Octodon degus
CGGAACTTAACAAAAAAAAAGGGTATACAGATGAATGTCCATTTTGTATCTGTGTATTCAAAGTGGTTAGGATAGATATATAGTTACATTCTCTTTATGAATAGAGTGATTTGTTCTAATGGTGTTTGTCCTTAGGATATCATTTCCGCATCTTGTACAGCAATTAACCACTGGGAAGAATGTATGCAATGTGTTAATTATTGAAACTGTCCTGCCATTTTGATTTGAAATTGTCTCATTGCTATTTGTTTATCAATAAAATTATGGAAATAAGACAATTCAATGTAGTGAACTAGGTCTGAAATTATTATGAGTGTCTTTTAGTGGTGAATCGCTTTAGGCAGAATGCTAGCACTGCTGTTTAGTGTTGGAAACTGTAACTAACGAAATGCTACAAGATGCTGTGAAATAGGCAAAGGCTGAAATGAAAATAAAACATTCCATATACACCAATAACTACATTCAAAAACATATTTAATATGATCCCTTACTGTGGTCTTTTCATAGGTCTGCTGTACTTATAATACTTTACTTGCAGTGGTCACAGGAATATAAAAGTCTTGCAGAAAAGTTATAGGTCAAAATACAACACAAAACTTTGTGCCCTTCTACTAGTGATGACATGCTTTCAGCCTAGACATTAATTCTGGAATTCAGCCATTCATTTGGTCTTATTTGTATGATAATAAACTGAATGTTTTTGTGAATAGACTTGTTGCTTCCAGTGTTGATGTCTAATCTAATGCACAACGTACACTATAAATTTGATAGATTATTTTATTGACATTTTATGTTCCTGTTAACTACACACTGTATGGTATAATAAAAACTTCCTGAAAAAATAGCAAAACCACAGAGATGTCAAGTCTGTCCTACAATAGGGCCAGGAAAGAAAGATGTGTGCAGTAGTGTAACCAATGCACATATATGGAATGGGACATGATGTTGTCATGTGTACACACTGCCTTCAGTGTAGTAATTGAAGTAAAGATTCTTTTGTATAGTACTCTTGGTATTTTCATTGCAGCTCATGTAGGAAATTATCTCACAAACTCATTTTTAGACTTTGTGCACCAAAAACAATTCAATGTTGAAATTGCGATGCTTATTTGTAACTAATAACTTATGTGATTCTTTGCTTGATAAGTACTCATTGTGCAGTAAAATAAATCTCATAAAATTAAAATTAACAATACATCAATAGAAATACTCTAAGGAATAAAGGTGGGTCTGTCAGATAAAGGCAGTTTTATGCTCTCCGAGTTAAAATAACTTATTATTTTAATATTTAATGGTAGGGCCGGGGAGATGGTTCAGTAGAACAAGTGCTTCCCTGACAAGTTCAGGGGCCTAAGTTCAATCCCCTGTTCTGAAAAAAAAAAAAAAAAAAAGATTTAATGGTAAGTAAAATTTCCTCACAAATTATCTACTTAAGTTACTATATACTTTATTCAGAAATAATATTGAGTAGGGCTAGTTTACATAAGAAAATTAATTCAAATAATGAGATGTCCATAGGAACATGTTGGTAAAATATATAACTGAGTCAGTAGGCAGTGACAAATTCCTCATATTATGTGACCTCGCTTCATCTCTTCATCAAAGTCTGATGTCAACTGTATTGCTTAAGGGTGACCTATATGATTTTTCAAGTTAGCTGCTCTTAAGAAAGTGGTTTAAGTGATATCAGAAAAAGTAAAATTTGGGTAAACATGCCATTTGAATAGAATATTATTTACCTCAATAAAGAGTAGTATGCATATATATTGTACAAAAGGTTAGAAATATAAGAAGAAACATATGAGAGAAATAGGTAAATTTATTTTTATGGCAATTTAAACTGTTAAACTTCAATAATACAAAACTTTAAATATGGAAGAAATATGGTAGTTTTATAATAAAGTAACTAACCAGTAATCATCATTTCAAAGCTAAGTAGCACCTCCTATATTTAAGTAAATATTATTTTGAAATTTTCTTAGAGCAAGACTATGCATCAATTACACGCGAAAGGAATCAGTTGTGTATGAAGGCACAGAAAAAATCTCAGTTACAAGAATTAAAAAATGTGAAAGACATTTTTCTCTGAAGCAAAACCATAAAAGTATGAACAGATAGGAAAAATACATACAAAAAGTTATAAGAAAAAGGGGAGGAAAAGTAGGATTTTTTCTTGTAGTATTAAAGAAAAACAATGCATTTATAAATCTTAAATAGTCAAACTTAAATCCCTGTCACACATATGTACAGGACAAAGAAAACACCTCAGAATTGAATGTAGAATGAGATGTTCTGCGGATGTAGAACAATGAACTTGATACCATAGAAAATTATCTCACTAGAATGGAAAAGAAAATGGGCAGTTTTCTATAATTTGATAGAGAAAGCTAAAGAATAAGAGTAGACTTCCTTACCACAATCTCTACTGCTCCATTCAAATTGATATCCAGTACCAGTAAAATGACAAATGTGTACAAGTTAACAATAAACAGGAATAAAATTGAAATATTTGTCATGAAAATCATATTTAAGAATATTGAGGATATTTGGTAAGTGAGAAAATCTATGTCTTTGAAAAAGAAATTATTAATTTTATGAATGAGAATTTTGAGTCATTTAAATGATTACAATCCAATGAGTGGGACACTAAGTGCATTAGAGATAAATGACTCTAGTCCTGTAAAGGCAGGCCTTAGTGTACTCACAAGAAAATATGGTACATGAACTTAAATTCCATCCCAGCTGTCACTGCCAATAATTATAGAGAATATATATATTCAGGCACTAGTATCTACTCTAATCAAAACAAAGAATGTCCTTTCTTTTTTCTAAATAATAGAAAAATAATTTACTAGTGTTACTCAAAATCTTCAGTGTTAGGTCCAAATAAGTTTATGTACAAAACGCATAAATTAAAATAAATTCTTATTAAAGAAATCTGGCAAAAAAATACAATCTAAAATTTTATTTATAATCTACAAAATTATATATTTTAAACTTAGACATTAATTATTCAATGAAATATAAATATAATGCTATGAATCTGACCTTACATTGTCTTTAAACTCTTATTACAGAACTTAGGAAACTATGGTACAGATGATAAAAAGAATAAATAATCCAAAAATCTTAGGGTCTGCCTGATAGCTCAATAGACTAAAGCGCCTGCTTAGGCAGAGCAGAGATGCCGTGGCTTGATCCCTGGCATGTCCTTCCAGGACCACCCACGGGGCGAGCTGAGACAGCTATTGGGACTGGATGAGGTGTAACATGCCTGTAATCCCAGCACCTTTGAGACTGAAAACAGAAGTATCACTACGAGTCTGATCTACATAGTGAGACACTGTGGACACTACGCTAAATACTGAAAAAAAAACTTTTTTATTCTTATTCTTATTATTATTGAAGTATTTGGTACAGGGTCTCATTACACAGCTTGGACAGGTACTGATCCTCCTGTTTTCAGCCTCCCCAGCACTAAGATTACAAGTGTGCACCACCATGCCTGGTTTTGGTGGGTGACTCAGTGTGCCTGGGGGTGGGGCCAGCACAGCATTATAAGGAATTTTTAAGATGTATTATGTTAATACATATTTTGCAGGAATTCTTGAAGATAGATAGATAGATAGATAGATAGATAGATAGATAGATAGATAGATAGATAGATAGATAGAGGTATA
>NW_004524647.1:5984085-5998383 GCF_000260255.1 Octodon degus
AAAAAAAAAAAAAGACAAACTGAGTCTCGCTAGTGTGTGACCAGACAGCATCAGTAACAGAGATTTCATTCTGTTTGAGTCATTTAGGCAGAGGTGTGCTCCAGTTTCTTAATGCCATTTCAAATGGCACTCTCTCCAAAGCTCAAAATAAATCTGTGTTTATGGAATTGAGAAAGGCGAGGGCTCTTCTAGGTATGTTGGATTGAAATATTTCTTTCTTCTTTAGATTCCAGCAGTATTTATCTTAGTGGTGGGTGTCAGACACCACAGAACACATTTTTCTGGACTTACTTGCAATGCTTGAGTAATACTGGTGATTAAACTTCTGGAGTCAGTCTGCAATACTCATGCCATCATCCAATAGTCACAATGGAAATGCGAAAAAGTAATACAGAAAACAAGCTAGAATATAAGTAATTGTATATTTTCCCAAAATAAATCATGTTCATACATATGTAAACCTGCATGCTTATAGATATATGTACCTATACATGTATATAATAGAGATGAAAAGAAATAACAAATTTCAACTTTTGAGATAAGTCTAAAATTTCTTAATTCTTAAGTTCTTGAGTCAAACCCTAAAAATCCAAAAACTCAACTGAAATAAGCTTATTTTGAGCTGGGGAGATAACTCGGTGTTCTAAGTGCCTGCCTGGTGAGTGCAAGTGCCCGGGTTGGATTCCTAGTACCACATGCCATGTTGACCCTGCACCAAGCCAGCCACCGAGCCTGGGCCTGGTGGCACACTCCTGCAATCCTAGTGCTGGGGAGGTTGAGACAGGGCAATCCTTATGAGTCTGAGCTGCATAGTGAGACCCTTACAGCAAATAAATAAATAAGTAAATAAATATTTTTTTAAATAGAAGCTTATTTTGCTCCTCATGCCTTTATTTTCCCTCTTGATGTTCTTCAAAACGCTTTGCTCTCTGAGTCCCCATAAGGATTCCTCTTGATATGTGGTGAGAATACAAGATTATAGCTAATTGATGGTTTTGGAACAGATAGTTTGGAGAGAAATAAATAGATCACAAGAACAGATGAATTTCTGTTTTACATTTTCAGTAAACTCTGGAATAGTTTTTAAATGTTTTATACCTTACATCACTTTGTGCTATACCATCATTTGTTTTGGCCTCTTATTTTTATTCCCTGTATTGCTTTCATTAGTTTCAATTGTTCCCTTTTTTACTTTCTCTGGAGATTCCTCAAGCCACATCCTCTCCTGGTCTCTCTTCTGGCTCATTTTACAACCATGCTTCAAATACTGCAATATCTTTTCACTGGGATGTTTTATCCTCATGTATTTTACTGAAAAAAAAAATCCAATTCAATACAACACATTCCATTGAAACTTAGTCTATTGATAATTAAGTCTGGGTTTAAAGAGCCATTCTGAATTTCCATCTTCCCTCTTGAGGTCCCTGTACCACTGTCAAATGAACAAGCCCCAAGTAGCCTAAAAGAGGCTGCAGCATTATGTGGAGCTGAGATCAGTCTACTGTTGGGTTGTTTTTGGACGTGATAGCTATAATGCCACCTAGCAGCTGTCTGCAGAAATAGGAGTAAAATCTGTCCAAGATGGTGTCACTCCTGACTCACATGAGCTAACTGGCTGACAGAGCCCAGGACATATTGTCAGGCTCTAGAATCATAAGCTCAATAATAGCCAGTTGTGTTAAGCCAGTAAAATTTGGAATTTTTAAGTAACTATAACCACCTAACAAGTGTATTTTCTTTTTACTATCATGTCTCAGAGTTTGTTTTATTTTCTTTGTTAACTAATAAATTATCTGTTTCCATGCAAATGAATGACAGCTGATTTTTTTTTCTGTAACCAAGAATTGAACTCAAGCCCTTCTGCTTGCCAGGCAAGCACTTATTCTGCTGAGCAATCTCCCTGGCCCCAACAGCTGACTTTCTGTCTTGTTCTTTGCTGCATTCAAAACCCTTCATGACTTCCACATCTGAAGACATATAGAAATAAACACTTTATTGGAGGCCAGAGATATAACCCAGCAGTACAGCACCTGTCTGGCAAGTACAAGGTCCTAAGTTTGATTACCAATACCAAAAACAAAAACAAAAACAATAACAAAATATATTTAAGGATCAGGGACATAGCTCAGTGGCATAAGCACCTACCTGGAAAGCACAAAGTCCTGAGTTAGATCCCCAATACCCAAAAGACCCAAACAAATAAAAAACATGATTGGATGGCTAAAAGGTTGTACCTAAATTTTCTAAAAGCATATAAATAGAAATTAATATTTCTAATATTACTTAATATTTAAAATAAATTTAATTCTTATGATTGTCATTATTATGTATGTTATGAAAGAATATTTTATAATCTTATTTCTAGTAGTTACCCATATTAGTTATTTTGCCATATTTCAAACATTTTTGTGTTGTAGATGTTCATTATAGTTTTAATGAAGTCTTCACTTAAGAAATACACCCACAATGACGTATTAACTTTCACATGTTCACCTTAGTTGCTTTACTCCACTAAATATATAAAAATTTTGATGAAATGTCACAGCATGAATAAAAGTAGAAAACAGTAAAAACAATATATGTAAATATGCACAACTAGAGAAAATATATGCAAAATGGACTTCAGTATGGTTTCCGAATCCTTTTTTTGTGAGATAGGATTTCACTTTGTAGTTCATACAGGCATTGAGCTCACTGTGTATTCTAGCCTGGCCTTGAACGTGTGGTGATACTCTTGCCTCAGCCTCCACTGTGCTAGGAATACAAGGATGCATATTAGTTATTTACCATTGAGTCATTTTTGGACGTGATAACTATGGCTGGCTCAGAATCCTCTGATACAATTAGTCTTCAAATTTAGTTCTGATGTTTTTAGTGGATTAAGTGAAGAGGTAAACATAATTCATGTATCCCTAAAATAAAGTAGATCCATTCTTTCTTCCTTGGTGATATTTTTTAGAGCTTTGTCTTCTAGTATTTGATGTATGTTAGCAGACTAAATAGTATCTAATATAAGATGCTTGGTGCATTTTTACTAATTCAATAAGTATGTACTACATGAGGCTCCAAGAAGATACCATATTTACATTAACTAGAAATTTCTCACCACAAGTTCTCCTATGCTAGGTGCCTAGCTTCATAGATTCCATGCTTCCTTTCTGTAGGAAGATTTCACTTTCTTTCACTCTGGACAATGAATGCAGCATCACTTCATGATGCAGTTTACACCTTTCAATGCACAGTCCTACATTCATTGTAACCCTGATGTTCTATGTGCTTGTTTGTTTATGATATTCAGTCACTATTTTGCTAGAATCAGGAGCTCTCCGAAATGAGCTATTCCCTGTACAGTCTGTACCTAAACTTCTGCCCTATCACCCCTCCAAGTATAATAGCAGCAGCTACTTTCTTTGCAGACTCCAAAGACTTCAAAGGCTCTATTTTATCATTGGTTTGCTCTTTGTATAAGGTATATCAACCTGTTATCCAGAGTGGATAATTAATTGAAATATGTAAAGAAACTCCAATATCTCACTCTTTACCATCCTTGTCCTTTTTACCTGCCATTTCTTATGTCTGGCATGCCTTTATTACTGATTATTGGTAAGCTATCATCCATAAATCAAAGCCTACCTGAAAATGATCTGCCCTAAGCCTCCTTTCCACATCTCTATACTAAGTCACTGCTTTCTTTCCTTTCCTTCATATGTCACACACAATATGCAGCAGCAAACTGTATACTTTACTATAATATATCCCTATTGATATTTAGGTGTTCTTTACACTGAATTCTTGGCAAAAGAAGCAATGTCTTACTTTATGCCTTTTATAACTTTCTAGATCTACCACAGTTCCTGGGCATAGCAGACCTTTATAAACTTTCATTTTTAGTGCAATTTTATGCATTTAATTTTATGTCTCTCTATCATACTATGTTATTCTAAAATTGTGTTAGTTTTGAAGTTTTGATGTCTCTTTCATTCCTGCTGTGTGATTTTGAATATATGACTTAACCTTTCTGTACTTTTCCACTAGACAATAGAATTAATAGTAAGATCTACTTAATAAGATTACAGCAAAAAAATGAGTTGTGTCTAATACTTAACACAGCTCCTGAGATATAATAAATATAGAAATATGTCAATTATATTTGTGTAATAAGCACTTTGTCATTTTCTGTTGTGCGTATGTTCTCATTGGTTACCATCCTTTCTGTGTCCCAGTGCTGATTATGCAGTGTAGTGTGCTACACTGTGCTCCCCTTATCATCACCGTCCATGGTACAGAGTCAAGGTTAAGTGCTTTGCCTGTCGATATGCATCATGCTAGCCCTAGTGCTTAACTATTCATTGCTCAGTTAAGGATTACAAAATGAAGAATTCAACAAATGGAGTACATATATATTAAAGGATTTACAGAAGAGAAAATATTTGCCTCCTATAACAATTCTTAAAAAGTTTATTAAAGAGTACATAAAAAGAATCAAAGTATATCATATACATGTACCGAATTCCCACACTGAATATAGTCTTTATGAATTGTGAAAATTTACTAATAGGAAAAGAATGTCTATATGAGCAGGGATCTGTCATCTCCACTCTTTATATAAAGGCCCAAGTGTTAATATATCCAGTAATTTAGGAAGCATATGGTTTATCTGATGCATTTTTCTTCAAAAGAACAGCAATGAAGTAGTGTATTATATCAGCTCTATTAACTTCCACAAGTTAGAGACATAATAGTGTTTCCTTTAAACATAGCAATTGTTTCAGTCTATTGCACAAACTTCCCATTCCTTATCCCTAGAAAGAAGTATCAGAGTAGATGTTCACTCTTTGGCAGCATCCTTGAGATCACATTCGAATACTACACTTATCACATCCCCATGATTTTGGAGGGAGGTGATAGTTTCTCTCAATTCTGGCAATAAATCTGTTTCCCACTCTTACATGACAGGTGGTTCCCAGACAGGTAAGCTGGGCTTCCTATCACGCTGTCAAGGAGCAGCAGCATCCTGCTGGTTGACAGTCACAGTGTCACTATCACATTGAGACTCTGCTCTGCTTTCTGTTCTTCCTTCCATGAATTTTGGAGATACTCATTCCTGTTGTAAACAAGGCTGCTGCTGGTTGGTGGGAATCTGCTGTGGACTGTGAATCCCAAGGCAATGTGCTTCCATCTGTATGTGTCATCTGCCTTCATTCTGCCATCTGACGACTCTTAGACCAGACTCTCAGACTTCCCTTAGAGAAACCAGGAAGGAAGCCAGAATCCATTCAGACTTCTATAGCACCTAATTCTACTTGTATCTTTAATCCGGTGCTTATCAAAATTTAATGTGATTATCCCTTATGCAAGATTATTATTAAAATGAGATTCTGATTTTTAAGTTGGACTTGCACCTGCAAGTGTGCATTTTTAGCAAACTTCTAGAAGAGGCTATTTCTTCTGGTCTAAGAAATATGCTTAGAGCAGCAACACTTCTATCAGCACCTTTCAGAAACTATCTTGTCTCTTATTTCTGGGGATCCATGGAGTACAACCACAGCTAATAGTGTTTACCTGATATTTCAATGATTTTATTACCTGACACACGGTTAAATAATTTCCCTCATCACAAAACTTACACTGCTTAAAAATGTACACTGAGTTGAATTGACAAAAAGAAACAGGAACAAAGCAAATTACCTAATTGTTAGTAAATTAATAGATTGATCAACAGGCTAACTATTATCTCTGTTTTTTTCATTCTTGTTTTAAGATTTTGTGTTTTCCAGAACTCTATCAGGAGAACATAGATTTTAAAAAGATGATAAATATCGTTGAATTTAATTTATTTTAATTTAACAACCGATTAATTATTGAAGTGGGTGCTTTGGTGAAAGCAAGATGAAGGGGCACACCCTTTCCTTTAAGAACTTTCCAATTTCACAAGGTAAATAGACATCAGTGTTAACAGAAAGGAAGAAGGTATGTGCACAGACTAACCTGGAAAAATAGATGGGCAGAACATGCTAAGTGCTGCTTAATATTCAAGAGAGAAAAGACTTGTATAGTCTTGTCAACCTAGGTGTTATTTATGTAAGAGTCTCACAGTTTAGTAACAATAACAGTTCTTGGTGCTTATTGAGAACTAATCAAACACAATCTAAGGACAGACCAATGATCTGTTCTACTAAGCCCACTGGGTAACTGTGAAGGACAGAAAATTTGAGAACCACTAGGATAGAATATACAAATACTATTTATAGGCCATAAATGAAGTCAAAAAAGCCTTGATCTCTTTCCCTCAGAGATTCTAGCCTTCTGTCAAGTACTTTTAGTCGTGCATTCTGTTACCATTTTGACATCTAAAAGTTGGTAATATATCACAGTAAAGAACAACATTGAAGGGGGCCGGAGAGATTGCTTAGTGGTCTAAAGTGCCTGCTTAGGCAAGCTTAGGCAAGCACGCAGGGACTGAGGTTTGATCCCAGGAACTACATGCTGCACCAGAGCTGCCTCAAGGTAGACTGAGCCAGCCACAAAAAAAGAAGAACAACATTATTCAAGCTAGTACAATCACAAATTGTTTGAGGAACCCAAAACTACCTAAATTCCCATAATTAAACCTATGTAAAATCTTTATTTCACTGTATAAAAGGTCAGGATTACATAGAAAGTAACCATTCTATTCAACACTAATTCTTCTGAAAATAAAGAAGAAAGTCAAAACACAGAAGTTCCTGGGAAGAAAACAGTACATCTTGAAAGTAAAAGAATTGGCAAATTTCTAGAAAGATAAAAGAAAAAAATAGCTATCTTAGAAGAGATAAATCACACCATAAAATGAAATACTGAAGACCATGTAAATGAAGCCATCTCAGCACATGGAATTTAAGAGGACATTAAAACAAAGAAACAAACAAACAAAAAGCACTATTACCAGCTTTAAGAGTCAGTGCAATGAGGAGTGAATGACACAGGAGGAGAAGACAAGAATCTCTAATTAACATCCTCCTCTCTTGAGACAAGGTAACATGATATGATTTTGCTTCTCAGTATTTGAACAGCTTTTGTTAAAAGATTAGGGACCAGCATACTTCTTGGGGTGTAATTTTGAAACAATGAGTTATAACTCAGTGGTTCTACTATTGGTAAGGAATGGGCAGATGAGGAAATCAGGGTTATTCTTAGGAGGTAGTTGACAAATGCACAGTTTTAGGCTTCATTCGTAAAATCATATTTTAGCTCTTATTTTATGTCCAGTCAAGATTCTCTGGGATTTGCTGTCTGGGTATACTGGAGGTGTTCTTGTCAGAATTTTGATGCTCTCAAAATTAGGTAGCAAAGGCTCCAAATGCAACTGGGATATGTGAACATCCCAGTTGTAAACAGGCTCATTTGAGAGAATTAGTGAGAATATTTTTTTTTATTTTATTGTTCTTTCATGCTGGAGGTAGCAACATCATGTTTAGCAATCCCCAAGTACATTTTTAAAGTCACCCAGGCCTCCATTAAAATAGATTTGTTGTTGTTTTGACAATGAATTTTTAGGAAATCAGTGATTTGTATTACTACTGCTTAACCCATTCCCAAAACTCAAGCTCTCATTTATTCAGCAAAAATCAAATTGGTTTATTGCTCATTTTTCACCCTTAAAAGGATAAAGTTACATACAGCACAACTACTGAAAAGAACAAGTGATAAAAAGTCAAAACCAGAAAATAGCTTCAATTATATCCACTGAGACCAATTTGGCTTCCGACAAGTAGGCATATTATTAGTCATATAAAGGTTGTCATGTTTAGAATGCATGGCATTATTTCTTCTACACATAATCTCACCAAAACTATCTATCTATGAGCAAAATGAATAAGAAAAATCTCTGACAAAACTCCCTAGACAAATCCTAAGGGCCTTAAAGGCCAGGGTTTACTTAGACTGTGAAATCTAAAGCCCACTGCCAATCTGGAACATTATCCATGTCTCTCCTTATAAGGCTTGTCTTAAGCATAAGTGTACTGTGGTCCAGGCTATTACACATTCCCTGATCTTCTCACTCACATGACGCACTTACTGTACCTATAGATACAATCTTATAAAACCAGCTCTCACATTAGACTTGGCATGTCTTTCCAGATGCCAATACACACAGACACAGAATTTCATACATGCTCTGCCTACTGGAAAGGGCTTATTTTGCTTAGTTGGTCCCTTGCCTCTGGCGCATACCTCCATGTGTCCTTCTCTCTAACTCTTATGCCCCCAGAAGGAACTGTGGTTTCTCTTACATCATTTCAGACCAGGTGAGCATTTCTGGATCCTATCCTTCCTTTTTCTCATTAACAGTATATATTCATGTTGCAAATGTAAAAAGCATTCTTGGTTGATAAGAAATTCCCTTCCTTCAGATATAAGAAAATAATAAAACATAATGGTTAAAAGGCAATTTTTGGCCAAATATAAGAACACTCATAAATTCCCAACCATCCATCAGATAAATGATTCTTCTTCACCATTTGTTGGAAGAATCAATATAAATCAGTATGTTCAGAAGTATATTTTTCTCAAAGGACTTGCCCTTTGAGTAATTGGGAAAACATGCTCTCCTAAAAGGCCAAAAACATTGAGTAGAGGGAACTCTTCCCCTAGAGTGATGTATAACAATCGCAAATGTGACTGCTTTCAAGCTATAACCCTCTCTAATTTTTCAGAAACATGCCCCTAAGTGAGGTTGTATAGGAGTATCTTCATAAATCAAGTCTTTTTTTTTCTGAGAACTCTACTCCAGAGAGAATGATTCACTTTTCAAATGTATTGTTTCTTTGGGTATAAATTTGTGGAATTAATATGAGAAAATGAAGGTGGATACTAGCAGCAGAAACCAGGACAGAGGCATAGAAAGTACTCTTATTGTATACTCATTTGAGATTCTAAATATTTGAGATGCAGCCAGGTGACCTTTGGCAAATGTTATATACATCTGAATCTCAGTGATCTCAACCAAAAATGGATATGGAACCCCCTCCAGAACACTAGTGTAGATGACACTTCTCAAGGCACTATGATGATGTAAAGTGCAAGAAAAGTGGTAGTTGTGCATATAAGTGGATGGAACCACCCCTGGGTATTGGAGGTACACAGCAACAACCCAGCTTCTTCTTCCAGGACAAAGTAGTATATTGAGACAATACATAAGGATTTATTAGAGTAGAACTATAATTATCAGAAGGCTTCACCCTGGCTGTGAGTATGTAAATCATGAGTTTATGTGACACTACCTTGATCCTGTGATCACCAGTTATAACCTGCATCTGAAGCTAATCATTACACTGGCATATAGAAGTTTCCAAAAGAGGAGTTCAGCCCTAAGCTAAACCAATGACAGAAAGGAGTCAGTGTTCTGAAAAACAATAGCCCTTTTCTACTGATGGGTAAAATCACAAAGGGAAATGAATAAATGCACGTAGTTAAGATCTATAGCTATAAAGATAGATTTTGACAAAAAGGCAAATTTTCATATAAAAAGTAACATGTTGATTTAAAATGTATAATTTAAATTAATTATTTGAAATACTACCAACATAAGAAAACAAATAAAAATACTAATGTCAGGTAATTTATGAAGGTTTTCTTTTTGAATGTATTTTGTACAGGGTCTCACTACACAGCTTGGACTTGTTGTGATCTTCCTATTTTCAGCCTCCCCAGAGTTGGGATTACAGGCGTGTGCCACCACTCTTGGATTCAGTGGCTGATTCAGCACTCCCAGGGTTGGGGCCAGTATGGCATGTGGTACCGGGGATTGAACCCTGGTAACTGTGCTTGCCTAAGATGCTTAGTCCACTGAGCTATCTCACAGGCTTTCATCTTTTGTATTAGTTATAACATGGAAATTGTTTCACTTTGCCAAATCTGGACATTGAGGTAGCAACCAAGACCATGTGGTAGGCACAAAGATGATTCCTACAGAAGGCTGTGCCTGAAAAACATGCAGTGCTACAAATGGCACCATTAACATAAACACCACTGAAATCTTCATCCTCTAAACCACAACATAGTAACTAACAAACTCAGCACAGTTGGTGGACTAAGAGAATAGAAGCCATTAAATCTGTCTGAATTTAGAGAAGCTTTTATAGACATGACGGTATGTAAGCAAAGCCTTAGAAAAAATAACAAGCTGAATGGCTGGCAAGATGAAGGATGTTCTTGGATTCAGGGCCTGAGAAATCCTTTCAGTGCTTTGAATCAGTAAACCACACAATAGACCCAACATCAGTTGTGCAAACACCTAAATACATGCTTATTTTTTGGGCTTCCACCTCACCATCCAGTGTGTTTTTGCTTTGCCACCTTAATATAGATTACTCTGGTATTTCAGATAAAGACCAGTTGTTTACTGTGATACCAGTTGCAGTTTCACATCACATTAAAATCATCAAATTATTCTCAACTAATTCTAAAATTGAAAATTTTTCTTAGGAGATTATTTAAACTGTATGTTTGAAATTCATCACTTTCTTCTCTCTCTTTTCCTTTTAGCTATCTATTTCATAAAGTTGCTACAAATAAGACTTGAGAGTTGAAGGATAGGGAGTCAAAATTCTATAAAAGAGAAGCTTGAAAAACTTAGCCATGTGATCCTGAACATGTTAATTAAACTGCCAGGATGAAATTTTCTCCATCTGTCAAGTATGAATAATATACCTATGCTTTATACTGAGGGATTTTTTCATGAATAAAATAAGACAATGCTTCTGAACATGAATTTCTTGCACAGTGAAAGGTCAAAGAAGTGTAAAACATTACCCTTACGAGGAAAACACACAAATTATAGAGAAAGCACGGTGTTGCAAAAGAAGTATATATTAACAGACAATGAGAATCAGTGAAGATTACTGTGGAACATGCTGTTTATCTCCGCTCTGCAGAAAGCTTTAATTAATTAAAGACAATAGAAAAAGTTGACAATATATTTCAAGAACTATAAGAGGAAATAGTGGAGAAATTTCAGCAATATCATTAGAAGTTAGAAAGCTGATAAAAGATTGGAACTGGAAGTAACAGGGTAAATAAAATATCTAATAAAATACATGCAGAGAGAGAAACTATTGTGAAAGGGCAGCCACTATTAGGCCTGAATACAAAGAAAGCTTAGAGGAATCAGTCTATAGGGAAATTCTAAGAAATGAAGCTGGACACAATGTGATAGAGGGCTGGTAAAATCTGAAAACTAAAACTATAGGACATCACCTACTCCACACTCTGTCTAGAGAAAATTCTTTTCTGCATGTCTAAAATGATCCCATAGAGAATAACCCAGAGAGTGATATTTGATGTCAATTTCCCCAGTAAAATGCACTTTCTTTTCCAAAACACTATACCATAAAGCTACAAAGATCATGTCATGTGTTTGTACACAGATTTTAATGAGAATTTTGTTTCATCTTAATAAGAAATTAAATGGCCCGAAGCAAGTATTTAAGGACTTTTAAAATGAATCTGAAGTACAACAACAACCACTACAAGCACCATAACCAAAAGAGATAGAAAAGAAGCAAGAGGATTGTGTGAGCTCAGGAGATCAAGATCAATGGAGACCAACAAGTCTGGGAACCTCCTACCTGGGAGAAGGAAAAGAAAATAGGAAGAAAGGAGGAAAACAGGAAAAGGGGGTGGGGAGAGAAGAAACCTATTCTATACATATATTTTGGGGGGAGTAAGAGACTAGATTTATTTATTCAAAGGACTGAAAAAAAATATCTGTCCTCATTGAATTTTATACTTAGCAAACTTTAAAAACTAAAAGTAAAACACTTTCCAGTTATGCAAACTCAAAATATTCTAATAGCTCCAGATATAGCATATAGAAAATAACAAATATCATATTCCAGAAGGCAAGAGAAATTGCTGTATGGTCCTAGGATAAAGAATAAAGAGCTCTCAAAATGGTAGTTATGCGGAACTACAAATGAACTTCTCCTGCACCCTATGGGTCATGATTCTGTCCAAGTCTACAGGGTGGAAATGGAAGAAACTCAATCCCACAGGTAACACCTGGCCACCAGTAAGTGTCATGGACACTATCCATGTCAACCATGTACTAGAACTTTATGCAATATCCTATCCCCAAACTGCTAGAAGTGCTGGTCATAAAATTGCCATTCCAGTATTTTTGTTATGTTTTATTCTTAATAATTCTTTAGGGGGCTGGGGTGATGGCTCAGTGGAATAAACACTTCCCTGACAAGCATGAAGACTTGAGTTTGATCCCCGGTTTGCCAAAAAAAAATTAAAAAATAAAATAATTCTTTACTATCATGAAAACTTTTTCTTAGTTGATACTTTTGTACATGTTAACCTAATCAAATGCTGTGTGAGTATCCTGAATTGATCACAGATTTGTACATATGATACACTACATTCTGGCCTCTTAGTTGGGCTCTATAAATATTTGAAGAAAATCACTACTACTGTGATTCTACACCCCTCTATTCCTTTTTCACCCTAATTCAGATCTCTTAGCAAATATCAGCAGGCTAATCACATTCCCAGCAGGCAGAGCCCACTATCCTGTCTCCCCTCAGACACTCTTTGGAAAATACACAACATTTTCCCCTAAAAAGCTCAGCAGTGCAGGGTCTAATTAATGCAATAAAAAGAAACAGTGATAAAGTAAAAAATTATAGGAAAACAATGAGATATCTTATACTTTCTACAGGTTATAAATTATCTCATATGATAAGTAATCTTCCAAATGTCAGTGTTATTATATATTATATATTCTGTCAACAAGTTCCATAATGAGTTACATGAAATTTTACCATAATTTACTTTTTTAAAGTATACAAGAATAATTTAAAGAGAAGAGCCACTTAGTTTAATATTTTTAAAATACCTTGAACAAAACAATATACAAGCTCACATTAATTGTTCCAAAGTAACTGGAGCTTCTTAGTCTAAGGAAGATTAAATGGAAGATTCCCAAGAGCTGTTTCAGCTGTTAATGTGAAAGACCTCAAGAGCACGTGTGTACTGCCCAAACCATAGTCTCTTACACATTTAGGCTCAGTTTAAGCCATGTCAGCCTCTTAACATTGCCTGGCAAAGACCCACTCTAAACCCTGAAGGAGGCCCAGGGGAAAGCTTCTCACTGTCACAGGACGCCTGATCAGTATCCTATTTTACACTGAATGACAGCATGAGAATAGCAGGAAGTCCCTGGAGAAAACTGCTATGTTTGCCTCTGCCGAAAACACAGTAACTTCTTCACAGTTTCCACAATACATCATTTGTGATTTCTCTTCTTTCCAAATCCACTGATGTTAACCCTGCCATGAAAGCCAGAGGTCTAAAGCTAAAAGCTCAGCCTCAGCTCCTAAGTGTTGGTTAGGTGAATGCTGATGCTCTATAGTGAAGTCTATCCTTTGTCCACTCCTATTGCTGCATACCAGTTAGCGTTTCTCTTTAACGTGCCTTAATGCTAGCAAAAAAAAAGTCTGACTGATGCCAGAATTGCTGCTGTCACTGTTACAACCTAGACAAAACTTCTGAAACTTGCAAGACAGCCAATACTAACTTTTCTTTGAAGTATTGGAAAGTTCCAGAAACTTTCCTTGGATTACAAATACATAGTCCCTGTATCTCCTGAATTCTTCTGTGAATTCAGTGGCACCTATCCTCCAGGGAAGAAAGGCACTCAGATTATTTTTAGTCTTGTTTAAAGCAAGAAGTTTCAGAAGCCCCAAGGGAGACCTAAACTTTCAGAAGCAGATAGTCTGTATTGCAAAATTATTCAGAATAATATTCAAATATTCAAAGAAGTGGCCAAAAGGCTATTTTCAAAACAACAATGATGACATTCCTCCACCTGTGTTGAGGTATGTAATGTCTGAGCATCTGTAGCCATATGTATATAAATGTGAAGTGGTTATAAGACGTGTTATAGATATTCTGCTGTGCATTTCCACTGACAGCCATCTCAACTGAATGCCTACCACATCCTACCTCAGTGTTTGTTTTGATGGCATAAAACATAGTAAAGCGGGCACCTAATGATAATCTGATCTTCCTAAGTTTGTGAGGTTTGTCAGTGGTAGCAGTTATTCAAGTTCAGGAAAGATTGTTACATGTAGGTCTTTTTATTCAGATACATTGACATCCTGGGAACTAACTGACCCTTTAGAGGCTGTCCAGCCTGGACTAGTAGTTCTTAGTGTTAGCGAAGGATTGAAATGTAAGTACATTTCATTTTCTTTTCTTTTCTTTCTTTTTTTTTTTTTTTTTTTTTTTTTGGTGGAACCGGGGATTGAA
>NW_004524647.1:5998483-6002308 GCF_000260255.1 Octodon degus
TTTTTTTTTTTTTTTTGGTGGAACCGGGGATTGAACTCAGGCCCTTGCACTTGCCAGGGAAGCGCTTATTCCACTGAGCCATCTCCCCAGCCCCTGGTACATTTCATTTTCAATGCAATCAATCCAACTGTCTTCTTTATCTGTTTGATCACTTCCCTACCCTAATCATCTCAGGCCAGGTGCCAGTCAACTGAAAACATCCCCTCAAACCATGAACCCACTAAAATTATTCATACAAACTATCCCTATACCTACTTATCCCACTTTACCCATTCATTCCCAAAGATGCTCTAGTTTAGTCATGGCCCACATCTTCCCCTGCTCCCTCTATGTGCTGGTCCGGATGCATTCTGTGTGGTATGCAACACTTGCTTGTCTGACATGCCCCTTCTCTTCAAAAATCTTAGTACCAAACTTCCATCCTAATAATAGTTGTCTTCTTATCTGCTAGATTCATGGTATCTGAATAATAATAAAACCTATATTTTAAAACAAAGACTGACTCCAACAAAGACTTTCAAGAAATGCTTGAAACTTGCTACGTGGGTCTATTCTGTACCAAGCACTCTGTCCATCAGGTCCTAGACTAAAGTGAGAAAAGAGTTGTACCTAGGGTACAAAATACAAGGACAGCTCACTGAGTAGCTTTTGCAATGGTTAGGTCTGCACTTTTGTGGGAACTTTACTTTTGTCCTGTATTAGCTCTGTAGCTTATATAATTGAAGAAAAGGAAAGCTAGCAACTACCCTCAATATTTTGAATGAAAGAGGCAAGGAAATAAGCAATTGTAAGGCAACCTATGGTCTACTCAAAGGTTTGAACTAGTTGAATAGGACCCCAGAGAGTAGTCTCTCAACTCCTTAAAATGGTGGGAGAAATGGACTAAGGTGTCTTGTTGGCCAAAGAACCCCTGGAATGGTAACTCTAGGAAAAGCTTCCAAACTATCAGGACCAGGATGCCCATGTGCTCACATGTGTACAAGTGATGGGTTCCTTGTTAACAGTGACATCTTTACTTCCAAAGTCCACAAGAAAACTCAGCAGAATTACGACTCATCTTTCTTCACACTCATTCAAGCATTTAAAAGGTCAATTTTTCAACAAAGCTATGCTTCATTATGATTTTGGAGTATATAAAAAGTGTTCTGGTTTAGCTGGTAAATTAGAAGATTTTCAAATCTATGGTAAATTTGAAGGACATGGAAGAATAGAACACAGTAAAATAGTTATCACACAAATTCTAGGAAAATTTAGAAGTTATTTGCCAAACCTGTAGGTTGTAAATTTAAGTACCAAGTACTGAGAAATTGAGTAATTTATATATTATTAAATGAAGGGTACAGAATTTTTAAAAAGTTTCTTGCCACCAAATTTTTGTGTGCTTGAAAACATCCCTATAATTCCCTGCAATTAAATATGATTTTAAGTACATCTGTACCATAATACAACTTCACTAATATAAAAGACAGAAATGAACTCTCCATAACCACTAACTAATAACTGATTTTGAGTCATGATTAACATGAAAAACAGATTCAAGAGTAGAAGGGAAAATGTTTCCAAATCTCTTATATTTCAAATAAAAAGTATTTGTGTAAAAATCACTGCCTCCTCTTCTTCCCTCATCTGCTTTTGTGCTTCATCAAATTTTTATTTATATAAATATTTAAGAAATCGTTATTTGGTATTTTTCTTTAACTAACAAAAAGATAAGTATCAATTATTGGCATGGTTCATGACTTGAGTTTTGAATTTTTCTGTTGAAGTCCCAACCAGATGGAAGCCTCTAGCATCTGATTTTGAAGATGTATGACATTGTTCTTCAACATAGCAACAATTACAGAAACAAGTCAGTGTTGAATTTCTTCCAGTTTCAACTCATAAGGTACCTGAGGTGGCATAAGAGAAATAAGACTGTCATAATGCTTTGTTTCTTGGTCAAGTCAACCTCTAAATGGTCAAATCACTAAAATCATAATACCAAAAGTTAAGCAAAGAACACAGAGCACTAGAGACTATATTAAAAAGAGTTAGTGCAACACAAGATTAGAGGCTGACTGTATTAAATAGAGTTAGTGCAACACGAGATCAGTGACTGACTGTTCTCATGGTCAGTCCACTGTTAGCAGCTTCCCAATCAGCAGTGCCATGCACTTACAAAACATGCTTGAATCCATGTCGTATAATATTTTTTAATGAACCAGTCCCTGCATGGCCCAAAAGATAAGATGAAAGAAAGAACATATATGTTATAAGATACTCTAGAGAAGGTAGAAGTGTGATTACATTGATAAATCATTCTGTATGGGTCACAATACACACTGCACCTCCAACAGATGCTATAACTCAAGTTCAAACAGTCACACTAAGAGGGTCTAAAGAAAAATCAATGAAGAAGGATATATTAGACTAATCAAATTGTTGGGGAGAAGTCAAGGGAAAATGTCCCAATGCGGGAATCAGGTCTTTGAACAAGGAATATAATCAATTCACTCTAAATAGATACTATAAACTAAATGTTTCTGTTTTCCATTCAATGCCAAATTCATGTGTTGAAATATAAAACACATTGTAACTATATTTGAGTTGGAGCCATTAGAATTAATTAGGATTAGATGAGGCTCCTAAGAGTGAGCCTCGTATAATTGAACTGGTAGCCTTATAAAAGGGAGGTCTCCTTCCTTCCATGTGTGCTCACCCATGAAAAGGTATGTGACAACAGAGCCAAGAGGTTCCATGTAAGGTAGAACTACAGGTCTCTTAACATAGACTTTTTAACATCTAGAATTATGAGATAATAAACTTTATTTTTAATCTCACAAGACTATGGTATTTTGTTATAGCAGTCTGGAAAAAGTCAAATATTGACAAGAAGTCAGGCACTAGTATAAGAAATATTTTAAAGTGTGTAAAAAGCTTTAAATCTGAGTACAGGTATAGGTTGGAAGAAATTTGAGGTGCATGCCAGGGGCATGAATATCAAGGGCAATTCTTGTAAGTGTGAGGTGGAAATGAAGTATATTTTATCAGAAGCGGAAGAAAAGTGAATCTTACTATAAAGTGCTGATGAACTTGTTTGAACTGTGTTATACCATTATGGGAAAGGCAGAGCTTTGAGTAATGAAATCAAGTATTTTGCAGGGGATATTTCTAAGGAAATTCCTGAGTTTGCAGCTTCTATACTAGAATATAAAAGATAGAGTTTTCAAACAAAAACCAGAACTTGGAGATTTGGAAAAAATCATCCTATCAATATTGTAAAATATAAGAAACCTTGTTATGAAGGAAAATGAATGGTATTTCTGTAAGATCATTTATTAGAAAAATGTGGACGTCACCTAATTAATCATCTCATCAGACCCAAGATTAGTCACAGGATTATACCAGGAAAAGCATTTCTCTTTCATGTAAAATAAAGAGAACAAAAAGAAAAGGGCAGAGATGAGATGGAGGAACTATTTCAGGCTTTATACTCACTACAGATTTATATCTGACTTACGTGAAAATATGCACTATTTTCAAGTATAGGATAAAATAGCCCTAATAACTATTATGGGCCATCAGGCATGCTTCCGCTGTCATTCCAACAGTCCAGATGGCTTCAGCATGGAGCCCCAGGGACAGGGTTACCTATAGGCTTGAGAACAAGGCAATTCTCATATGTGGTGTAAGTCCTCCAGCTAGCAGTACTTTGAGAGCCCAATGCCAACTCAGTAGGTTCAGAAGGTGGGGTTGATATCACACTGTGCCTGGAGGGCAGAACATGGAACTAGAAAAGTTTATTCTAGAAGGTTTATCCTCACATCTAAGATCTGATGGAATTTG
>NW_004524647.1:6002658-6006548 GCF_000260255.1 Octodon degus
TAGCTGGGAAGCACATAACTTTTCTACATTCACAACTGGAAAAGAGATGGGAAGAATTTTACTCTGAATGTTTGTATTCCTTCCTCAAAGTAATATGTTGAAGCCCTAAAAGCCCAACATGATGGCATTTAGAAATATAGCTTTGGAAAGTAATTAGGATGGGATTAATTCATGGAAGTTAGATCATCATTATGGAATTAGTGGCCATATAGGAATACAAAGAGAAAGATGCATTCTCTTTCTCTGTATGCATGCAGTGAGCAGGGATCATATGAGGACATTAACAGAAAGTCGTTGTCCACAACTCTGAAAGAGAACCCCCAGCAGAGGCTTATCTCCTTGCACTTTCCAGCTTCTGAGATTTGAGAAAATAAATTTCTGTTATATAACCCACCCAGCCTATGGCATTGTGTTATAAGAGCCTAAGCAGTCAAACACAGCAGGCACTGTTTCATATAATCTGTTTTGAAGTAATTAGGACACCTGCAGTAATTTCTGGTATCACTCAAGGGCAATGGGCCTAAATAAAAACAAGAGAATTTCTGGAAAGAAGAGTCATACTTGATGGAAAGGTTCTACTAAAACTAAAAAGAGTTGTCTTGATCCTTCACTTTCCCCTAAAATTTGTGGTTGGCTTATCTCTTCCTTGGGAGTTCTAGAGAAAGAACTTATTGTCACAAGCCCCCCAAAATGTCTAATGGTTAATGTCCTACACACTGGTTTGTTGAAATGAGAAATCTTGGTCAGCTTATCTAGGAAGTATGAAATCCTGAAGATGAATAGTCTTGTTCCTAGGAGCACCAGGCATAGGGCAACAATGGATCAACCTGCTTCCAGCATTTATTTCTAGTACAGAGTGAAATTCCTATACCCTGAAATGGACAGGATGGAGAACTATGAAATCATTCTTGACCACAAGCGACAATAGCTGTTATGGAAATTTAATGTGTTGAATATGTTAAAGAATATGAGATGACCCAGGGTATAAATTTAGGGAAGATCTGAAAATGGCGATACTAAAGTATACAAGGAGAATGTATGGATAAATAAAGTAAGAAGGTGGGGTTCAGGGAAATGGTTCAGTAGAAAAATCACTTCCCTGGCAAGCTCAAGAGCCAGAGTTCAATCCATTGTTCTGCAAATAAATAAATAAATAAAATAAGGTTTTTGCATTTTACCTGAGAAATGGTTAGTAGGATTGTAGTCGTTCCTTGGGTTTTTCCAGTTCATGAAGATTTTCAGAATCCATGGACTTGCTATGCTTTTGAGGCTTTCCTTTCAGTGTCTGTTAAAGACCTACTTTGGGTCAAATGTCCACTTTCAACTCATATACAGTCCAACAAGTATGACTTTAAATGTCTTACTAAAAACTGTACCTTCTAGTTATCTGGACAGCTTGCATTGTTTCTTTTACCTCTGATAAATAAGCTTTAGTCATTCCCACTCATTTTAGCATGTGTGACAGATAGCCAGTCTGAACAGTACATATGAATTCTATGTCTTTGTGTATTCATATAGGCAGGATTGAATCTGCACTGATGTTTCCTACTCTGTGGCTAGTGTGTGTTATGAGCTATGTCTGAATATGTATAATATTCACCCTGATTTTTCTTATATTGATTGTATCAAATAATTATTTAGAAAACCTAACTTAAGACAACCAGAAACAGAGATTGCCTGTTTTATACATTAGAGAAATACAAGTTATTCTATGGGTAAATAATTTTGTGTGTCTGACAAAATATATGGGAAAAGCAATGATCAGCTAAATTGTTCTTTAAGTATTTGTCTCAGTTACTCTTCTTGTGTTTGCTGGGATAAATACCCAACACTCAACATGAAGGAAGGAAAAGTTTATTTGGCTCACAGTTAGTAGAGGTTTCAGGGCATAGTCCTCTGGCTCCAAAGCCGAGCAGCACATGGCAGAGAATAGACTTTCATGGTGGTGGCAAAGAGGAAGAGTGAAGGGAGTGGCAGCAGCCCAGGCAGCTAGCCAGTCTTTCTCCCCTCCTTACATTGGAACACAAATTACCTGCCTAGGGCAGGTGCACAGCCCTGCGGCCACAATATCAATCACAAATCTAGAAGCAGAAGCTGCCCCAGGACTGCATGAAGCTTTGAGGGGACACCTGCACACAAACTATAGCGGTATTATTTCTGAGGATGCCTCCATTTTAAAAATTATTTCTGATCAGCTTATATTCTGGTTTAATTTCAAATCCATAAATCTCACACAAACTGCTTTTATTGAAAAATGAAAAGCACTAAAGTGATCAAAATAATAAAATGTAAAAAAGCATCGATATTTTCTGTTTTTACCTCTCCTTCTTTATTCATTGCTTCACTCTACACAGAAAACAGCTTTAACCTTTTCCACTCATAGACGTTTCTGTGGCTGTTTAAGTTTGTGCTGGTCTTTAACTTGTTCATTTTGGGACATTTTTTCAGAAATTATTACTTAACTTCCTCTCAAGATGTATTTTACTTTCATGTACCAGTTCCACTTTGCCTTTCTTATCCTATTAATTTTGTATATCTATTTTAGTGTCCATTTCAGCTGTTTTCATTTAATTAAGTAATATTCATTAACATTTATTTTCACTAATTGAGACAATGATTTGGAATGCCCATATTACAAAATAATATGAACACCCTCATTAATCTCCTCCATGATCAATTTCTCTCATTTATTTTGTCATTGCCAAGGACGTTTATTATTTTCTTCTATAACTGTAATATGTGTCCTGTGCTCAGTTGGTACATTTATTCCAATACTTATAAACCAGAAACAATCTATGAACTGAGTCAGAGTTACTGAGCACTAAGCTGATTTCTCCCATTTAAAAGTTCTGTGGCATTGGCCATATCCCAAGAACATTCTCATCTGCATTGTCATATATGACAGTCTCATCCAGATGTGGTTGTTTGAAATTAAATTTAATTTAAAATTTAAAATTCAGCTCTTTAGTTACATAAACCATATTTTAAGCACTCAACTACTCCAAATGGCTATATACTACCTTACTAGTAGTGCGCACATGAAAAATTTCTATGATCTCAAAAATTTGTCCAGTGTTGGCAGTTTCCCCATTGCTTCCCTACTCTCAGCCTCTGAAGTTCTGTAACAGGATGCAACTTTCCCAATCTTTTCTGGAATATCTTCTCCATAGCTCCAATTGCACCAGGGTTATAGCTCAACAGCATAAGTACTTACCTGGCAGTGCAATGTCCTGAGTTTGATCCTTGGTACCACACACAAAAATACAAAACAAAAACACCCACTTTTAATCTGATTGATTAAAAGTACAGAAAATATATAACAGAAAGATTTTTTAGATATATATAGGAGAATGTAGTTGAAGCCATAAGGAAAAAGAAACAATGTTTTTCAGAGATTTTTTTAGTCTTAAAGGATCAGGGGGTGTATCAAGTGCATAACTTGGAAGGAACAGTCCTTCACATGCTGCCTTTCCAAAATTATTATTTGTTTGAAGTTAATCCAGAACACACTATATATGATGAGCCATTTTCCCTTTTCAAGGGATTTTCTCCACTTAACTACTTTGATTTACATTCAGATTTCTGTATTTTCATACAATGTGAAATACATAGACCTTTTCCTGTCTTTTGCTTTCATTCACCACCCCCTTCTTTTTGAACAACCATATAACTGAGAGACTTCATAGCAGCAACTGGCATGTCATGACAAGCAGCTCGTATTCAGAAAAGGAATATTGTGGGACGGTCCTGCTTCAAGGTTGTATATGGTGAGTTTTTTGGACTTATGTGTAAATGTAAGAAGTATTTAATTCTTTATGCCTATTTTTTAAAATATATTCTAATTTTTAAATGTTTTTTATTATATTCTGTAAGGACTTAAAGTTCAACAT
>NW_004524647.1:6007438-6027427 GCF_000260255.1 Octodon degus
ACAGCAATTAACCACTGGGAGGAATGTATGCAGTGTGTTAATTATTGAAACTGTCCTACCAATTAGGTTTGAAACTGTCTCATTGCTATTTGTTTCTCAATAAAATTATGGGGAAAAAAAAGAAATACATAGACTTGAGAAGCATGACACTAAATAGAGATTAAGTGGTATTCTAATTATAATTCATAATAATCTACTCTTTTGCTAGTTTTGTAACATTAATCACTTTGCAGCAATGTTGGAGATTTTTAGTAACTGGCTGTTTGATGTTACAACGAGAGGACCGGTGCCTCTCAGAGCACAAAGCGGCCTCTAGCCACTTGTGTTAGGAAATCAGCACCATCACTGAGCAGCAATTCTTGTGCTGGGCAACACTGTCCCTAAAAATCTGGTCAAATCATAACTATGGGAAGTTAAATGGGTTGAAGAGGAAAAAGATATGGAAAAATAGGAGTTAAAATAAATCTGAGAAGGTTCAAAAATACAGGAAAACAAAAATAGGTATTAAAGTAAAAGGATAAATTTTAAATTTTCCAGTGTTACAAAAATGGGCAAAGCATCACCCATGTCATACAACACTGTGACTATTGTAAGCACTTTTAGGCATGACACTAGAAAGATGCACAGTTCTATTTCTGTGGTGTCTTACTTACTGCTCTGTCACTATGTCCCTCGTAAGCATCCAGAACAATGCCTGGGACACATCAAAAATATAAGCGAATGTAGAATGTAATTGGCCTCTTGGCATTTATGAAATTTAACCAAGATATGTTAGCAGATAAGTTCTGTCACTGTAGCATCAGACTTGCTGTCACTGTACTCGATGTGGACAGGTCCCAGCTCCTGGAAGCTTTCAAGGTTCCTTCTCAGTGAAATGGACATCATGCTGCATGTCAGTACAGTGTGTGTGTGGGGGGGTTGTTAGCAATGCAACACGAACCCCAAATCTCTGAGATTCGCCACGAAAAGTTCACTAAAATTACATGAATGTATTTATGAAACACTGTATCTTTAAAGCCTTAGATTTGCTAAGTAGGAGTTGACTACAGGTAATTCAACTGAAGCAGGAAACTCAGAACATTGGCTCAATGTTCTAAATGATCTTAGATCCCTGCTTTTTAATAGTGTACCTCACTTTTCATCTCTCTTAGCCATTCTCTGTCTTCTTTGAAAGGCTTCATGCTCTGAGGTCTGACCACTTACATCAACAGAATCACTGCACCATCTGGGTTTGCCAATAGGTGGTCTCAACAGGAGTTTAGGACACAAGAGTGATCGCAATACTTATAGCCAGGTTTTTCCTGTATCTCAGTGTCTCAGTTCTAGTATGAAGCACACACTTCTAACGCATTTATGTCAGGTGATTCCAGTTTCTCAGCTCTGGCTGTTAATGAGCTTTCCCCCTCCTTATCCCTTCAGATGTGAGTGGTAACAGCTTTCTGCTTTTGTTAATCTCCAGAAGTTTTAGCATCACTAGTGGTCTGGTCAACTCTATAAAGAGTCATTCAATTAAATTCTATTTGTAATCTCAATTTTCTGTTTCATTCTGAGTTTTTGTTTGATATATACAGTTCTCAGGTCAGAATGAGGCCCATGGATCATTATTAAATTTGTTCTTGCACTAGGAGTTGATGCCACGAAATATTCTTTACCAGAGTGGGACTGAAGGGAGCAAAGTCCATCACATGAAGTTATTTCTCTTCAATGAGTATTGTGAGGATTGGGGTAAAGGAAGTTCAATGTAGCATCAGAACAGGTAGCATCCATGGGATAGCATTGTTAATCCAATTTTAACCTTGCGTTGTAGAGATAGTCAACATATTATGTCCTTGTTTTTGAGCAAGAGCTCAATGTTTTTTCCCAGTATTATTTAGGCTTTCATTGCACATATTTGTAAATCAGCACATACACCACCTGCTCCCTGTATCTCTTTGCAGTGTTCTGCCTACTCAGTATGTGGGCTCATGGAACCCCCCACTCAAGTTCCCTAAGATGTGAATGAATATGAAGGTATCAATGCTCTGTGAGCCACACTGCTGTCTGCTATTGACCTTCCTGTCACTTCCACAGTCAATCTTCAAATGTGAAGTATATTTTGAGTAGACTCAAACTGTAGAAAATCATCTTTCTCCAATCTATCCAGGTCACAAGATGTCCTTGCGAGTTTCCATACAACACGCTTCTTATTCTCTCTAACTTAATCTTTTTTGTATCACCTATGACAGAATCTGTCACTAATGGATTTGAGATGGATTTTGACTAGTTTAGGACAGAGGTATACCTATGCAATGACTGTCCCCAAAAAGAAAGGAAAGAAATTGCTGTGAGCCTGCCGATAAAGACAATCCTATGCCCCTCAAAACAGCTTCTTCCTACAGTTAAAAATTCAAACATTCAAAGGAAATGAGGACAGATAACAGCCTTCTGGAAGAAGCTGTTATGTAACAACTGCTGACCAACATCTGATACTTCTTCTCTTTATAAAATACTGCAATTTAAAGAGAGGTTAAATGAAAATTTATATTCAGAACTCTCCAGAGAGTTTGTAGCTGTTTAATGCTGAGTACAATTTAATGAGTAAAGATATTAATGTCATTTGCTTCTGTTTCTGATTCTGTGCATGAAATGTTTCCTGGGAAATGGACCTTAAAAGTAGAACTAATAATGATTTGAGTTCTCAGATGAAACAAACAATATCTGTGCCTAATGAGGAATAATTGCTAGTATTATCCTAATTATCGCATAGCAACACAGGAAGGTCTAAAATGAGGTAAAGGTAAAGAAAGTAGAATCGCCATGAAAGAGACATTCTTGACTTTGCCCACTAGACCAAGGAAAAGGCTGGAGGAACACATAAGCAATAGCCTCCGCACCACCATGCAGCCTGGACCAAAGACATCTACAGGCATGTGAGTCCACCTCAAACCAGGAAAGTATAAAAGAATTGAAATCTACAGTCATGTTTATTTTTTCATGTGACACTTGTTTTATAGTGGTTTGTTACTCACTGAGCTCTAACTAATGAGTTACCTTGGAATTGAATGGCTGTTTTTCAAAACAAAGTTTTACATCATGTTTTTGTTACAGTAACATTGGTAAGACATTTCTAGGCTTGGGGTACATTTATAGTTCCTTGTTTGAAATCAGTGGCTTGACTATCCACTATAGATCTTTGCATAACCTCTTTAACCTCATTCTCAAGAAAGCCAATAAGCTTGCTTGTGAAAGAACATAGAATAGTGACAGAGACAAAGGATATGAAGCTGATAATGATCCCAGAAATTACCCTGAGTAGTGTAAACTTGACAAAAAGCATATAATGACTCAAATCTTCAATTCTTATTTGTAAATTTGGGTAATGGCAACATGCTTCATCTCATGAGATAAAGGATAAGGAAAGAAATTAGATTCTGGTAAATATTAAGGATTAATGCATGTAGCAAAAAGGGGAGAAAATAGCAAAACTTTCTGCTCATGGATCAGGCAAGAGGACACCCATAGTCAGCAATCCAGGCCCTCCCACAGGAGTGTTCCCTGCTGCTATCCTAGCAAAAAGCCAATCATTTTTTCTTTGCTCTGAGTATACCTTATTCACATTAAATTTTCCCAGACTTTCCTCTATCACTCATGCCAGTGTCCACGTTGCCATAGAGACAACTATGTTTAGATTGTGGAAGCTCCATTAACTGCATATTCAGCATATTTAGGAAGAGAACAACATTAAAACAGCATGCTTTTATTTCTTAAAAATATCCTCTGTATCTGCAATTCCCAAACAAATTAGAATTATCTTTTGATAATCTTTAGGTCTAGATTTTGTAGCACTATTTCTATTGATTAGTTCAGATAAGACTTAATTATTGTACTATTTTACAGAAATTATCTGGGTTATATATCTCTCTCACTCTTGCTTGCTCTCTCGCTCTCTTTCTCTCCCTCATAACCATAAAGTATGATTGGTGGCAAGCTAAAATTAAATGAATCTGACATTGAATTCCACTACTTGTCATAAGAAAAAAACTGTCTCTCTGCATGCAGTGTTTTCCATTTATAGCTAGCCATTGAAATATAGTTTAATAACCAAGAAATGGAGAGAGCTCGATGCTCCCCACTTGCTCGCCTCACACAGCTAGCTCCTTCATTATTTCTGGCCCTTCACATCAGGGAATCAGTTAGGTTTATAAGGAAGGAACACAAGAGTTAAGTGAAGAACAAGGTGAAAAGAGCTAATAAATTCATTTCATTTAGTGGATTTCCAGCTGCTGGGTCCTTTTTTATGGGTACAGGAAAGTGAGAGAAAAGTCAGGCTGAGTGACTCATCAGACCTTGCAATGTGGGAGAATTAGATTTAAGTGAAAAAGGATGTTTCCTAGGAAACTACATGATCTGCTTGTGGAACATCAAACAACAGCAATTTCCTAACAACAACCATGACTAAATTGATCTACCTCAGACAGCTTTATCGGTAGGGGGGAGATTAGATGCCTTTTGTAGGTTTTATTTTTTATTTTTTTAGTCACTATCACCAAATTGTCCAGCATCTGATGGCTTCCGTTGCCATATTTCTGACCTGTAAGGACAGGTATGATATTTTCCATTATGTAATTGGAAAGCAGTTTTCCGTTTTTTCCATCTTTCACCCATCTCCTCCCAAACTCTTGCAGCCTTACACCTTTTATCACCCTTTTGAGTTCAGAAGCAGCTTCTAATACTGTCTTTGTGGCAGACCACAAGGTCCAGCCATTATTAGAGTCACTAAAAATATCTTTGCAGCTTTCATCATCCAGGGATTTGAATTAACTTACTCCCTTAGAGACAAGACAGTGAAAAATCTGTAATTCACACCCATAGAGCAAAGGAGGTTAGTTTGGATTAGAAAATAGTGTGAAAAATTTGTGGCAGACTTGAGTTTAATTTTGTGTGTAATTTCTACATCTACAGCCACCTCACAAGGTTTTTGAGATTTTTTTATACCATCAAAAGCATCAGATGCCTGAAAATGGACAGAATGAGATGAAAAAATGAAAAGCCCTTCTCAGGACAGAATCACAAATATAGAGACCTGGGTCACTAGTATTTTTTAGGTATCAGAGGGTAAGGCTGTCACACAGACCAAAGAAAAGAATAATAGCAAAGGTCAAAAGGATACAGCTATACTAGCAAACTCAGAGAAGGGTGCTTCAAATCACAAGGAAATAATTTGAAGTCATAGATCATATAGTATCTGACTCCATACAGTGGTAAACTTGTTTTAGACCACTGATGCCTTTTATCTTCTAAATTTTTGTTTGGCTAGAAATGTCTACCCTAAGCTTGTCAAAGCATCGTACAGTGGAAGAACATGTCTTCCTGCCTCACTCTAGCTATGTACAGAGGATGCAGTGAAAACTAGAACCTATGAATTGAGTATCCATTCACAAGGTAACAGGGTCCTTGCTTTGTAGGACTGGGCTAAGAGTGAAAAGAAGTGCGGTCTGAACCAGTGACTGAGGCCGGAGGCTATTCTCCCTATTCGCTATCATCTGGTAGAGCTTTTCTATTCTGAAGCCTTTAAATTTCAGCCCTCTGGGATATTTTTAAATTATATTGGTCATGATAGAAATAAAACAGAATAAGCTGATTTGTTTGTTTTAATTTCTATGTCACCTAGTCTGTAAGAATAGTTTCTAATAATCTATTTCTCAGCTCAACCCCAGCTGTCAACATCCATGTTAAAAATAAAACCTCAAACAAAAAAATAAAGCTAATTTTTTATTTGGTTTATGAGCTTATCTGCAACTGGCATTGAGCAAAATGGAAATGAAAGTTACACATGGATATTTGCAAGCCCAGGCTTTAAAATGAATGACAGATTCCACTTCCTCCTCTTAAAGTTCTATGGCCCCTTTTAAGAATTTCAGACCACAGTCCTAGTGAAGGTCAGATGTATAGGATGAGACCATATAGAAAAGCACCAAAAAGTCAACTTCAGAGCAATAGCCCTCTTACCACTTCATTGCAATCCTGTGGAAGATGCCAAATAAGAATACTAAATGGACTGACTAGGTGAGTTCAGCCAACTCCAATATCAAAAAAATTAATAAAAATAAGTAGTTGCTATTTTAATCCTCTAAATTGAGGTATAGTTTATTAAACAGTAGCAAATAACAAGGTGATTTTTGACTTTACCCACAGCTTTCCAATGTTTATCTATTTGTTATAAAATGTGACGTATGTCCCTTTGCCAGATCTATAAATATCAAGGATGAGACTCAACCATACAAGAAAAAAATAATGTTCTTTTCAAAAACATTTACAAAATGTTTTCAAAAGTTAGGCCAGAAAATATCTTCATTGTATAACAAAACACAATTAGCTAAGATAATTTTATCTGAAAATGTATCAATTACTTATTTTTAAAGTGCTGTAACAGAACTATAACATTCCAGTGCCTGAAACATTAATCATGCATTAACCCACACGGCTAAGGGTCAGCTGATCCAGGCTGTGTGACTGGTTCTGCTCATCAGTTTGACTACTCATGTATTTACATGTTGAAAGGCAGGTTGTTGGTGTTGGGGAGTCCAACTAAGGCCGCTCAACTGGAAATAAGTCAATTGCCAAGATGAAGGAGCAAGTAGTTCAGTGAATGCCAAGCAGTGTGGGAAGCTCTGTGACACAGGTCAGTGCAGAGGAACAGTGGATGCAAACCCTTAGGAATTTCATATCTTACTCATTTACTTCTGGGACTAAGCACAATAATCGAAGCATGCTTTACACAGCAATGATAGAAGTACAAGAAGAAAACTAGAATGTACATGGCTTTTGAAGGACTGTTCTATCAAATCTATCCATTCAGATGATCTCACCAAATGACAGAAACACATTTATATGAACTTGGTTAGCTAAAGTTTGCTTAATATTAAAAAAAATTATGTTTCAGAAGCTAAGCAGAAAGCAGAAAGGGATAATCTCATATCCTAAAAAGAATGGATCAAATCAATGATGCAAGACAAATGCGAAGAAAATCTGATTATAATTTGTATGCATTTTATATTGTATATTTTCAAAATTTCCTAAATGATCAAAAGATATTTAAAAACAGAAAACAAGATAAATGAGGAAATATATAAACTGTCAAGACTTTGCTTTAAATACACAATTGCCTACTTTGACTTAAAATAAAGACAAAAATCAAGTTTTGTCTCATTTTTCGATGAATATATTTGCATTTTTATATTATATCCCCTGGCTTAAACTGATAGGAAAATAACATTTATGAGGAGTTCAGGTGTATATGACAAAGATAATAGGAAGAAAGATTTTTTCAAGAGACACTGTCATAATGATTTGCTAGTAAGTATAAAAGTCCTAATTGTTATGGTAATACCTGAGCATTCATCCTCTTAGTTTCTTTCGCCTGCTGTTTCTCTTTTAACACTTAGAAATAATTTTCACAAGTTTACTTAATCTAAGTTTGCCGATAAATGTAATTATACTTATTTCAGAACACATAGTTAAATTTATGGAAGAAAAACAACACTTTTTATTTATAACCATGGTAAATTTTAATAGGTGAGTTTCCTGTAGCAGTACATAATGTGATGACGGATATATTTAACATAATTATGATTCAATGTAAACCCTTAGGAATTCCTGAAGAATCCTTTCTGCTGCTGTCTAGCTTATAAAAGAGAAACAAATTAGAAATAAAACAAGGTGGGCAGATTCTCAGCCAAGAGGCAATGCCTGCCCAGGCATCCACTGTTCCTCTGCACTGACCTGTGTCACAGAGCTTCCCACACTGCTTGGCATTCACTGAACTACTTCTCAGTGTTCCTTGGTACAGGTACGCTACTTGCTCCTTCATCTTGGCAACTGACTTATTTCCATGACAGTAGTGCCTAGCAAGGTACTCACTATAATTTTCAAAAATGAATGAGAAAATTATATATGAGCAGTTGAACAAGTTACTTCAATGCTATGTATACTGTCAATTCAGCTGTATTTTCTATATGCCCTATATAGAAGGAATAGTTCCATTATCCTGGCTTGCTTCATTCATCATACTAATCTTTTATTTCTATCACTTTGGTGACATATCAAAGACACAAATATCTCCAGCTGCTAAAAACAGTGTTCAACTCAGAAAACGAACTGCAGATAAATGAATGACTAGAAGATGTTCTTCGTGTCCCACTCACTATTCCGTGTCTGTAAGCTGCACAACTCACCACCTATTACCAATATTGTTTCCTAATTGATGACAGCTGAACTTTTCTCCATTTCCAGGTAGTGGCATTTGGCATCCATGAACCACCTGGTTTAAGTGGTGTCATTACCCAGGCACAAACTGAAATCAGCAAATGACGGCCCACCTCAAGAAGAAGCCCAGACTGGGCATGTAGCTCAGAGGCCTGGCTAGTGCAAGGTCCTGAGTTCAATTCTTGATACCAAAAAAATTAAAAAAAAAATAAGATGTGGCCCAATTTCTGGAATAAATCATGTCCCAGAGCTCTCACGAGATCAGTGTTAGATAGCTTTTTACTGAGAATTCGTTCATTCTCAGTGCCTTTCCTATTCCTTCCTTCTCTGCTCCTTTTCTGCTGAAAGCCCTTCACTGAAAATCGCTTACACATAAATATTTCAGAATTACTCTAAGACATTATTTCTACCTGTTTTTCTGTTGAACCTTTGAATTTTAAGGTCTTTACAGATTGTAGTTTTATGGAATAATATAGACAAGTGTTCTACTTCTGGCTCACAGAATGAGGATTTCTATTGAGTCACTGAATCATTCTTTAGTAAAATTGGTGAAAACTATTTGAAACAAATTAAGCTCTTTAGTGATCATATAGATAGTATATGAATGGTCATATAGCAAATGGAAAGACTTATTCAAGAACATGTACTAAAACCTGTAAGAGATTTGTGATTCTGTGGCTTTTAAAACAAGAGCTATTCCCTCTTTACTCTTTCCCAACTCTGGGAGACAAAATCTGGACTCAGATTACTATAGCCAAGAGCCCAGAAGCACTTGGACCTCAGCTCTCAGTCAGAGAGCCATCTTCCTGGAAGAAGAAATATGCCAGAATTTCATGTCCTGTGCCAGTTACCTGCCATTGAAACAAAGTTCCAGGTCAGAAAAGCCAAGAGGTAAAGGATTCCTTCTTGGTCCAGACCCCATTTGGAAGATGGAACTGTCTTTCCTCAGTGAGGTAGAAGATTGTCCTCCCTCATCTCATGGGCTAGAAGTTAAACTCTGAGAAGGACAAGCCAAGGAGTGCTCCAGGGAGGTGCAGATTTTTCATCCACAGAATATTCAACTCCTAAACTTACTTTGTCACTCTGAGACAAATATGACAATCTCCTACCTTCTGTCAGAGACCTTGCAAAGCCATTTCATGAGAAGGCCACAGAAGAGAAAATTATGAATCTCTCACTGAAGGAGTCTAGCTATATCCAACAGAGTAGGGAGAGCGTCAAGAAGGAGAATGCTGTGAAAACAGTACATTTGCATTGAAAGACCACTGAAAGAAGAGTTGTACAGATTCAATAGATGAAGAAGTTAAATATTGGCCAGTCAGCTTGTCCAAGAGAATCTGAGAGACATAGTTACAAAGAACCTGACTGGTGCCAGAAAAATCTCAAACCCTGACCTGGTCTGGGATAGAAATTCTGGTTTTCTACGTAGTTTCCAATGATACTGTGGTGTTTTGTATTTCATTGCTCTAGGGTAAAAAAAAAGTCATGACTAAAAAGTCTTTAGGCTTTTTTAACAGCACACCAGTGAGGAAGAGATTAGCACCTTAGAGCAGCAGAATGCTGGGACAGGAGTGAGTTTACTACAGTCCACAGAGATGGAAGTCCCTGATTCCTATTTACATTCATGACAGCATCCTCATTGGCACTGGCACACCTCACCATAGCTTCATTAGGACACAGGTCCAGCTGCCCCTTCAGATCCAGCTGAGTCCACGTTTTCCCCAGGGTGTTTTCTGGAGTAGAATAACTATCATTTAGAAACTGTCCAGTCATGTTCAACTTTCCCTTTTCTGGTCTTCATCTTAAAGATAACAAGCTTTTGTTGGATCATTTTTGTTTGTTTCTGTCTGCTGCCATATCTAGTTTTCTTGTTTCTTCATCTCCCAGTCTAGGATTTAAGAAGTAAAAAGAACTGCAGGAAATTATCACTTGTTCTTCATGTTCAAATTCCCTCACTAGTCTAGTTTTTATCAATCTTTCACATCCTCCTGCCTTTCTTTTGTGTATTATGTCAAAGGTTTTTAGTTCTACTTTGCAAGAGAGGAGTACCTTAGAGCTCCTCTAAAGTGTATCAATGCCATCTTCCTGGAAGTAAAAGTTCTACCAATTAGATTTGCAGATTTTGTCTAATCTAAAGCCATCATTACAAAAAAAAAAAGTTAATGTGTATGGGTCTTCTTTAGACCATGAAGAATAGTACCGATAGCACTACTTTTAAAAAAATCTTTTGCCTTTCATATCTTTGTTTTCTCAGATTTAAAAAATGTTATTAAGAGCTAGAGAGATAGTTCAGTGGCATAACTACCTACATGACAAGTGCAAGGACCAGAATCGGATCCCTGGTACCACAAAAACTTATTTACAATATTTAGCTATGATAAAAATGTCTTTTCTAATGATTTTAATATTGTCTTTAATTTTACAAATTAGATAACATAGTTTCTATAAACTGACAAATAAAATGCCAAATATTTATTGTGTATACACCAAGAGGCATTGATTAAAATGTTTAGAAGATTATATTCTACATGTAGGAAATTTTACCTAGCTAGATTGAATTTTCTTGGTTGCTGTGGATGAGTACTAGATTTGAACACAAATATACCAAAAGTCAATTCTGCATATTCCATGCATAACCTTGAAAAGCTCAGCTTTCCATTATCCTACTTGTGAAATGAGAATAAAGCCTATTTTGCAAATTTATTAGATAGGTTGTATTAATTGATATGTGAAGGACCTTTGAAATCCATGAAGTGTATGCAACTGTACAAGAAAACAAACTTCAGAAAGCCATTTTCATCCAGCAGCATAACTTTCATCTTGAAATATTTGGAAGCTTAGCAACCAATATGCTGTTAAAAGGCTAGACTTTTAAAACATGGAAAGAGATCATCCAGATTCAAATTCTGCCTACTGCTTAGTGGATATTTCCTCTTAGAAAATGAGCACAAATTCTTGGATTCTCAATTTCTTCATCTGTAAAATAAAGATAATGTATTGCTAAGGCCATTTGGTTGTTGTAAAGACTAAATGAGTTAAATACATGTACATCATTTAACAAAGTACCCTTTTCATGGTTGGTGCTTATCGTAAAGTATTAATTAGCCATGTAATCACTTTTGTTAACCCATCAATTCATGCAGAAATAATGACTCAGGTTTATGAATCATTGTACAAGGTCGAAGTGCACTCAGGGACATAAGACAGAGTGAGAATGAATGACTCCCTGGAGTCATCTCAGGTCTGAAGAAAAAACAGTAACTCAGCAAGAGAATTTAGAATGTAAGTTTAAATCCTAAAAGAAGTAGGCAAGCATTCAGCCTTTGCATAATCCTTTAGCATTGGTTACCTACTTGAAGATGCTGATTCAAATAGTATAGGAAAAATATCTTCCGGACTATTTCACACAGCCTTCTATTTGATTCATTGCTTCCGTTGTGTTAAGCTACAATGCAATTGGTTTCAAACTCAGCACATTTACTTTTTATGTCTATCACCATTATGCTCTTTTGTTCAAATGATCTTCTAGGGTTAATACGCTGTTTATATTTAAATTGTTATCTCTGTCAATCAAATATAGTCTGTAGTCAATCATATATCAAGATTAAGATGGAAGAGGGAAGAACCAGCTAAAATGACTTGATTGACACAATGTGTATAAAATCTACTCAGGGTACAGGTTAAAAATTTATGTGTTATATATAGGTTACTTTGGAAGAGAAAGTTGTACTCTTAAACACACGATTAGACAACTTCATGCACAGTTCTTTTCTCTAATTTAGGATATATACAGATAAAAATACTGACATTGTTCACAGGCAGGTTAGTATAATCTTGATAGCAAATATCTTTATTATTCAATAATCATACATTTAAGAGCATCAAAAGCACTTTTGTGAGTATATGATATATATAATTTTAAAATTATCAGGTGAAGATAAGTACTCAAGATACATTACAAATAAGCATTTACTATATCATATTCTCCTTTTACTATTTTGTCCTTGAGCAATTAATAGTTCTGCTTTTTTAATCTTTAATATGTAGCTCCTTTACCGTATTTTTCTCTCTCCAAAAATATCCTGCACACGTCTCATGATATATTTTTAAATATGCATCAATTCCTATTATCCAAACAATTTAAGATCCTTCAACAATTCTTTATTGCCACTAAGTTGAGGATCAGGGTCCCCAACCTGAGCTGCTAATATCTTGCAATCTGCAATCTGCCCACTTTTATGTCCCATCTCATGTGCACATCCACATATTTGTACTACAAATTAGTCTTGTAGTATGAGAGTTCACTGAAGTGATCAGTGTATTTCTCTGTGTTAATATTTGCAATGAGACTCAAGGCAAACTCTTATCTATGAATCTGTGTTTTAAAAATATTAAGTAGCATCATCTCAAAATAAAGGTTAAATATTCCTACTCAGCAACTGAAGAATAGGGAGATAAAATGCAATCAGAACAAAGCAAGACTGACCACCAGCAGGGGAAATACTAAATTCTGTAGATTATGCCTGGAGTCTGGGGTAAGTAGTGGTGAAATATGTGCACCAAAGGACTTGGACAACTTGACTTCTATGGGCTTCTTGTTCCATACTTTTTGGTATTTCCAAGTTCCTGGAGTCTCCATTACAGCACTGACTTTATTCACACCATTTCATTCATTGCTCCCTCAGGAGCTTCTTTCAGGAACTCCAAATCTGTCATATATATATATATATATATATATATATATATATATATATATATATATGTACATTTGATTTATAGTGATGGCAATCAGTCCACAATAACTTATGATTTGCTGTTTTAATGATTTTTCTCACAATTTTGATGTTCTTACAACCACGGCAGAATGTAGAGTATTAAGCAAGTCCTATGTTCAGAAAGACAGAGATAAACTTGAGATAACTTATAGAGTTATTATTTCAAGAATGTAGCACTTATAAATTTGCAAAAAAAAAAAATTCTACTTAACATGCCGTAGACAAATGCATTTACTGTAGTGCAAGCCTAAGCAGAAAAGGAAAGGTAGTCAAAGAAAATGAGATGGAGTTTTATACGTAAAGTGTCTCTGAATTCAGTATGTCAGGGCAGCATACTATCAGCTTTGGTTAACTTAAACTCAGAATAAGTGTGATCTGATTCTACCTGGTAGAAAGAATATTTTTTTTTCCTCCAGAGTACCTTACCTTAAAATCACTTTACTGGGCCAGTGAGATATCAGCAGATTAAGCTCATGCTTAGGCAAGCGCAGGTAGCAGGTTTGATTCCTGGCACCACAGGTCAAACTGGGCCCACCCCCTGGGTGCACTAAGCCAGCCACCGAGATAGTGCACAGTGATACATGCCTGTAATCCACTGTTGGGGAGGCTGGAAATAGGATGATCATTATGAGTCCAACCTGTGTGGTGAGACCCTATTCCAAATAAATAAAAAATAAATGAATATATGAATAAATAAATAAATAATTTGCATTGCTAAAATGTAGTGTCTGAGCATTCTTGAAGAAATGTATAGTCTTTTCAGCCTTTTCAATTTGTGACGTTCAATTCCCTCATTCCCAGAACTGTGGTCTCATTATAATTGCTATTTAAATATCTGTAGATAAACACGTGACTTTGGAGTTAGTGGCAATAATTTAAACTGAATTTGATTCCTAGTTTTATCCCTATCACATGTCCTTCTGCTACTTATTACCATCCCTAAGCATCAGTATTCTATATAGAAAGGTGATTACGTATTTACATCAAACTTTCTATTTATTTGTATTTGGTACAGGGTCTCACTATGCAACTTGGCCTCAAAGTGATCCTCCTGTGTTCAGCCTCCCTGGCACTGAGGTTACAGGCGTGCACCACTACGCCGAGTCTCTGTGGCAGGGTCAGTGCACTGAGAGGCGGGGCTGGCACGTCATGTGGTTCCAGGAATCGAACCTCAGTCCCTATGCTTGCCTAAGCAGGCACTTAGACCACTGAGCTATCTTGCTGACCCTTATGTCAAAGTTTTAGATTTAAAAAAAAATTGTAGAACACAGCATAATCTAATATAAATCTAATAGAAAAAAAGATAGTGTTTTGAAATACAGAAAACAGGGTGACATCGAATTCTCACTTCACAATAATGTCTTTCAATGTGCTTGGACAGGAACGTCTGATGTCCTTCACCGTGGTGATGTTGGTCACGTCTCCCTTGAGTAATCTTTTTCGGTTTCTGTAGAAATACTTTTACTGAACACTAAATTTAAAGCACACTATTTTCATAAATGAGTGAATCAACAGTAAACAGAAGAGTTTGAGGTTTACTTTTAAAGAGTTCGGGGGCACCTCAAACTTTGTTTCTAATTATGCCCAGTCACTGACAGACATAGCGTGGGAGAACTTGGACGTTCAGTAAGTGAAAGTAAAAAAGGATCTCAGTAACTTTAAAAGATCAAATTTATCTGGAAGTACATGCAATTAACTACCATCCCATCTTTTCCTGCAATACTGAAAGCAGTGAAACAGTTTCAGCACATTAGAGAAAAGAGGCTGAAATAGCATAAGGAATACCTTAGCCATACAATGGCTCTGAGTTCATTTACATTTTTACCACCCACATGAAATTGTGTTTCTTTTGATACATCCAAATTCTTAATTGTTTATTGTGTAGGTTCTTAGTATGTACTTATGTAACATATCGAATACTGCAATATTTTACATATAGCAATATTTTATATATATATATTTTATATATGTAATAATATTTCACATATTTCATATACTGTGTAAGACAATGTAGGAAGGGCAAATTATGAAGACAATACTTGTACATTTTGACAGATGTACATTTTAAACTAATGTCTTAGTTTATTTATCCATTCCCTTAGTTAAGAGAATCTTGATTGCTTTCAAGATTTGGCAATTAAGAACAACTCTGCAACAAACATTCATGTGCAGAATTTTGTATAGCCATAGTTTCTTAACTAAATAAAGTAAGTACCACAAAGTGTGATTGCTGGGTTGTACATTAAGAGTATGTCTAGACTTGTAAGAAACTGTTGAATTGTTTTGCAAAGTGACTGTGCCAGTTTACAATCTCTCCAGCAAAGCACATCCACATACAAAAGAATGAACATGGACCTCTATCTTATAGTATACATGAAAACCAACTCAAACTTGATTAGTAACTTCAGTAGAAGACTTCGAACTATTAAAAACCCTGGAAGACAACATAAGTTAAATGCTCTTTCACAATGATCTCAGCAATGATACTATCTTAGGACCCCAAAAGCACAAGAAATAAAACCAAACAAAGGTGAAACTAAATAATTTTATGGCAGAAAATGAAACAATAACCAAAATGAAAAAGTAAACTAAAGAATGGGAAAATATATAATTTAATAGTAGAGAAACAAGTTAAATTTTAAAATGGGAAAAAGATCTAAATAGTTACTGCAAAGGGACTGTGAATGGCATAAGGAATACCTTATAGTTGACTATATTTAACTACAATAGTTAAAACCAATTCTAAAAAATAAAGTGAGAGAAATAAGTCATTCCAATATCAAGACTTACCTTTCATAGCTCCAATGATTGTGATAAACTGCAAAGAAAATTTTGATGAATTTTTGCATCATAAGTGATCCCCTATAGAGCCTGTGAAGGTTCCTAGATTTTTCAGTTTTTGAGGTTCTCCCCTAGGCTGAATGCCCACAATTATAAGGAGTTACCTGAGTACAGAACACTATGGGATGTTGTGATATCTGGGGTAAGTCTGTGTTCTGCTACAATCGTGCTTAGGTTCTGAACACATGGTTTTTGGTCTGTATCATGAGGTCTTTTGGCCTGTCACTCTCATTTTCATGCCAGAGGGGACCCATAATATCTTCTTCAGTTGGAACCAGCTTTTAAGATGCTTTCATGTCTTCTCCTGAATTTTTTTTAATCTGGGAAAGACAAAACATTTCAACATTTTCATTTGACTCTAAGTATCCTGTCACCTTGTCCTAGTATTGCTCTATTTTTTCAGCATTTTTATAAAAGCATAGCTTTAAAATGAGAGACTCCTGCTATTCATTCCACCACTAATTAATACATTACTCTAGGTAAATCACTTACCCTCTCTCAGCCTTGTTTGTTATCAGTAAATTACAAGACATGATAATATAACATAACATGTTTGCGATAGAGCCTGGAGCTCCACATGAAATATGGGGAGTGCTCCAGAATCATGAATTTCCTTCCTCAAAAAATGTGTTACTTCGGATACCTTCTTGTTTAACTAGACAAATCTCTTTTGGTAATCCTTATCTTGTGGCCATGTTCACTCTATTTTGGTGTCTTATATTATTAATAGTAGGAATCCACAATAAGAATTCCTATTGCTGACCATAGAGGGTCCACAGTCAGGGGAAAAGGCAGAAAATCAACCTATTGTTACAAACTTCCAGAATGAGCTGCAAAATTTTGTCCAAAGACACTCGGCTCTTTATTTTAAATTAAAGCTGGCAAGTTAACTCACTGATTCCAGTGGGCACTATGCTGAATAAAGTGAAATTGCATTTCTGCCCCTTGCTCACAGTATCTGTGCCCATATCAGGCCCAGCGACCTAAGCCCTTGCTGCTGAAATGAGATGACAAACAGATGCAAACCAGTGGCTTCTCCTGAAGGTGTGAAAAGAGGCAAGACCTGTATTCATCTTCTAGATGACAGGAAATGCAAATTAAAAATTAGACATGGTACTTTCTTCTTAACTGCACAGGTCAGTGCTACAGTCATCAGCCTAAAAAACTCTTCTAGCTATATAAAAATGTGCCAGAAATGGTCTAATCTCCATTTTAAATTATAAACACTGTCTTAGTTTAGGTTCTTCTAGAAACAAAAGCCAAGGCCAACTTGTTCAAAAAGCTTGCTAAGGACATGCAATGTTTTGCCTGAGCTACCATAAAAAATACTGTAGACTTCAATTAGACTTTTCTAATTCAAATCTTGGTAAGCTCATCTCTTGATCAAAAACAAAACAAAACATGTTTATATCAATGCATCAGGGTTCTCTATAGGAAGAGGACTATAAACTTCAAACAAAAAAAATTTTTTTTCACTTTTCTGTATAGTAAAAGTCCAACATCAAGTTGTAGTCAGGTGTGTTGCTATTATTTATAGCAGTGGAAAATGAATTTTAACTTGTTATTTTCTGAAATTTCTTTTCTTTGCTCATGGATTGTAGTTATCTTCTCACTGTATTATTTCATAGTCTTCCCTCTATGCAAATGTTCTCTGGTGTTTCTTTGTGTGTCCAAATTCCGCATTGGAAGAATACTAGTTGCTGCAAATAGGCATAGCTTTTGATATTCCTGGGAAAAATGGGTGGAGGATGAAGAAATAGAGATAAGAGACAAAAGCTAAGGTCAGGTGGTGCCCTCTTTCCAGATGGGAGGAAAGGAACATTCCAAGGACAAAAGTTTACTTTTTATGCACTAGGAGGTTGATGTCAACTTCAATCTCTCTGTCTAGTAACCTGTTTACAAAGTCTAGAACAGCTTGTTTACATGGCTCTAGGAGCTCTCCCTGATCTCTGGCTCACTTTGTTTTGCCCTGTGTTTGTGATTGACTTCCAGATTCAGCTGCTCCCTGCAGCTATTTTAACTGTATCACCTCTCTAAAGGCTTTACTTCCAAATACGATCACATTTTGTATTACTGGGAATTAGGGCTTCAACATATGAATTGAGGGAGGGTAAATTTCAGTCAATAACACATTGATAATGATATGGAGAATGATAAATGGGAGAGAAAACAGTCTATAATCATTAATTAGCTACCTCAAGAAAACACAGAACTTAATTGTAAAGGAAAATTAATTGTCATATCTCAGGAGTGAGGGAGCATATGTAGCAGTCATTGCTGATAGTCTCTCTCCAAGATATGATATCTTTGGTCTTTCTAACTTTCCAAGTACATGGACAAAATAGATTCTGGATGTCCAAGGGAACAATTCTAACAAAAAATGCCATCGTGAACAATGGAAACTGGGTTGGTGCACATTTATCATTTGCACATAACACAGACTATTTTTCCTACATCTACTAAATATTCCACAGCTGAATTTCTTTGATTTGCTTCTATGCTTAAAGGATGAAACAAAAGTGCATATCTTATGAGGGACTTTGTATCAAAAACTCTCACACTAAAATAAACTATAAGACTAAATTATATATAAAGGCCAGTTTTAAGTTAGTTACTCTACATGCATCAAACCTGCTAGTAAAAGTGTGGGGTAAGTTCAGAATGTTTAGAGTCTAGTTTTGCTGAGTATAACTCTTGATAAGGAAACCTGGAGAACTGACTTAGTCAGTTTCACTTTCTACTATTTTAAAATTTCCAATTATGTTTTAAACTCAAGATCCTTATCGAACTGTGGTTGAGAAGTTTTCACATGACCTTTATTTCCATGGGACATATGATTTCAACTTTGCCAGCCATAAATAGCAGTCCTGTATTTCCAATAAAATACAATGTGAGCTCATCAAAACTTGTTGACCCTTAGAATACAGCTCTAACTTTGTTATTGAACTCGTTGATTCTTATAGAACCAGTCTTCTCTAGTCAAATCAGTCTAGTTAGCCTATTACTCTAGTTAAGTCCTCTCATGACTTTACCAATGAAAATAACAGAGCAAAGAAGTTATTGTCAATATTGCCCAAAACATACAGCTATGTGTTGTCAAGCAGCAGTTATTTTTCTCCCCTGTTTAAAGATCAGTTTACTTATGTATAACAAGGAGCAATTAACAACAGTGTCACTCACGAAGAATTTGAAATATGGATCTTCTCTTATATGGAAAGTCTTACCTATCCTCAAACGCAGCCCATCATGAATCAAATTCTTTCTATGAAACTTCCTCCCCTCTATGTAGAACTTAAGAATGCCTGTTTCTTTTTAACTTCTTGGGAACATATGATTCATTAAATTATTTTGGTGCCTGTATTGTAGGCACATACTTTTGATCTTTCTCTCCAAAGATGACACTCTTTCTTTGCTTGAATTCCATAACACTAATCCCTCTTTTGTCTTTGCCCTATCTTCCAGATGCTTCACTTGCATCTTCCTTTCTAGTTTGCTGTATTCTCACTCGTGCAACGTTGAACATCAAAGTAGTCACCACCGGTCATTCTTGACTTTTCTAATTCAAATCTTGGGAATCTCATCTCGTGATAAAAAAAAAAAAAACTAAGCATCTTTATATGAATGCATCAAGGTTCTCTATAGGAAGAGAATCAAAGAAGATGTAAAAATTATTCCAGGGTATATATTAGGATGCATTACTGAGTCAAACAGAGAAGAATCCATAACAGCAGTCTGCATACTAGAAAGCAAAAGGATCTAGAACTACTCACCTCAAGAAGATTGCACCAGGGCTGGTGAAATAGCTCAGCAGACTAGGCGCCTGCTTAGGCAAGAACAGGAACCAAATTTCGATCCCTGACACCACATGCCATGCTGGCCTATCCCCACATGTGCTGAGTTGACCACCTGAAATAGGGCATGATGGTGCATGCCTATAACCTCAGAACTGGCAGGCTTGAAAATGGGAGCATCACTATGAGTCTGAATAGAATAGTGAGACCCTGTACAAAATACAGAAGAAGAAGGAGAAGAGAGGGAGAGGGACGGAGAGGGTGAGGGAGGGAAGAGAGGGGGAGGGGGAGGGGGAAAAGAAGAAGAGGAAGAGGAGGAAGAGGAGGAAGAGGAAGAG
>NW_004524647.1:6027676-6030402 GCF_000260255.1 Octodon degus
AGGAGGAGGAGGAGGAGGAGGAGGAGGAAGACGACTGCACCAACAGACAAGAGGCAACAAGGATGAGGATGTAGTTTTTCAGTGGCTCTTTTCTGATTTGATTGGTTAAATCCTCCAATCTTTTGAGTCTTTTTAAATTTCTCGCTGACTTTTATACCCATCAAATCCATCAACTAATCCTGTTCTCTCTATCACACATCCCAAGTTCAGCCTATCTCCTCGGTAATACCTTGGTCCTAGCAACCACAATCTCTTTTCTGTTTTATCATAATAATACCTTATCTATACACCCTGCCTATATAGCACTCTACCATTTAGTCTTCAATGAAACCTAGAGTAATATCTTTAAAATATAAGTCAGAGAATATCATTCTTCTGCTGAAACACTTGAGTGCTTCCAGAGCATTCAAAGAAACAGAGGAAGTCCTAATGATGCTACAGTGCTCCACATGATCTGGCTGCTCTGCTCATTCAGTAAACCTCTCACTTCTGTCCTTGTTCACTCCCTGACTGCCTCACCAGCCTCTTCACCAGCCTTTGGCTCCTTGAGCCAAGCATACTCTATGTATTGTTTACTCACTTGTTTTCTGTGCCTAAAATGTCTTTTCTTCTAAGTCACCTGAATTTATCACTATTTTCTTGCTGACATCTCTAACATCTTTTGAGAGGCCTTCCATAACCTCTCCATATTAAATACATATCATTCACATTCTTATTACCTTTTAACATTTTTATTGTATATTAACATTTATTGGTTATTGTCACACTGTTTACTTTTTGTTTGTTTATGGTCAAACCTCCTTCCTTAAAATTTGAGCAAAAGTTGTCTACTTAGTACTGATCCTCACTTTGGAAAATAGTAGTGCTTAATAAATATTTCTTGACTGAATGAAAAATGATAAAATTCTTGATAAAGTCTATATTATAATATTTTCCAGTTAGATTGCAAAGACTCCCCCCAAATAGAGAGTTATTGCTCTCTTCATATTTACAGTGGTTAGCATACAGCAAAAGCTTAGTAAATGTTGGCATTTAGAATTACAATTATAATTAATAAAGAAACTCTAGGCTGAGTTAAATGTTTCCTCCAAATGACTACACTTAGTTACAAATATGTTATGATTATATGACAGTTAAGCTTAATTGTCAACTTGATTTGCTTGGAAGCTCCCTCAGAGATAAGATATAAGCACAGTGTGCTTCTTGTAATACCTGGGTAGTTCTCAGAGTTTGGTGTTGTTTTTAGTCCCTGGAATCCTCTTGCTTAACTCTGTTCTCTGTTTTTTTTGGTGAGTCATCTCAAAATGAGAAACTTTCTTTCACAAAACACCACCACAACTTTTAAGTTTTTAGTCTAACCTAAACTCAAACTTTTGAAGCCATGTGTCAAATAAATCCTCCTCTTTTAAATTGTGAGGGTTATGTACTCTTTAGCAGAAATATAAAAGCTAAGACAGCTTCTTTGTTTGTCCTCGCTTGGATATTATGCTACCATACAGAGCACTGTTTCTTTCTCTTAATAAATATGAATGAAAATGTCACATGAATGGTGACAATGAGTGTCAAAGTGTTCAACAGCTTTCTGCTTGCCTGAACTATTCTTATTGGTTTAACATGTTGTTAATGCTCAAGCTTAAATCATGATGCCACATCTTTTCTATTCCTGAGCAGCTCTTCAGAAATGGATGGAGATTTTAAGGACAATTTCTTATTTTGGATAAATAGCAGAGTTTCATCCAATCAACCTGGGCAAGTGAAATTAGCACTATCTATGGTTTGTCTGCTTGGAATGTTCCAGTTCCATGAGGAATTATGGCAGAAGACAACATACTACAGCACAGTTTCATGGGGACAGTCCCTCAAATGCCAGACAAGCTATAATGTTTATTCTACTATTACACTTGTTCTACTACCTGGTATGAGAAATCACCTTTTCCAAAACACATACTTGGTTTTTGAGATCTACTGTTCTCATTTCGCTGGAGAGAAGAAATCACTACAGTGCAAACCTATCTAGGCATCAGAATCTTTTGCTCCTAGATCGTAAAGGAAAAATCTATTACAAAGTAGTACTTTGGCATTATACAATAATAAAATAACTGTAATTGGGGTTTTGAAAAATATTTTATGATACTTTGTGAGAAGGGTAGTGGTCTGATATTAGCTTCTCTAAAGGTCAACCCAGATGCCTTCACTTAGACTCAGAGACTAAAATTACTTGGTTTAGTATTGATGGAAAAACAAAAATACGTGATGTAAAAAAAGTATGTGATGTAGTAGACATAACTTTGCTCTGGGACTAAAAACAATAAAAACAGGCTCGGGAGATAGCCTAGCAGTCTAAGTGCCTGCCTGGAAAGCACAAGGATCCAGGCTCAGTCCCTGGTACTACATGCCATGCTGACCCCAAAACCCTGGGTGAACCATGCCAGCCACCAAAACAAGGCAGTGCATGCCTGTATCCCAGAACTAGGGCGGCTGAGACAGAGTCCAAGCTGCATAGCAAGACCCTGTACCAAATAAATACATAAATAAAAGATTTTTTAAAAAACTCTTTCTTGGAACAAGGATATAGCTCAGCATGAGGTCCTGAATTCAAGCCCTGATCCAAAAATAGCATAAAAGGTCATTCTTGGCTGGGCATTTGTCTCAGTGGTAGAATGCTTGCCTAGAAAACTGGAATCCCTGGGTTTGGTCCTCAGCACAAAACACAAAAAGTTAAAAAA
>NW_004524647.1:6030617-6044659 GCF_000260255.1 Octodon degus
CTCTGCTACTAAATAAGCCACATGTTTAAAGGAGAAGGATCAACTTCAGACTTCTATGGTCTAAGTTAAATCTCAATTTTCCAAGTGAGTAATTCCATAAATTTGAGTAAATCTCTGGAATGTGTTAGGATTCAGTGCCCACATTTGTAAACGAATGATAATTTGATCTTATTAGATTATTGAAATAATTAAGTGATTAAAATTCTAAAATATAAAACTTGATTAAAAATGACTATTCAACTAATTCTTGATTTGTGTACTTAATAATAATTTTCACCATTTCTGTGTCTTTTTTTCTACATGCTACTCTTGACCAAATTGATTTTATCCATGCAAATCCTCACATTTCAAACACCTTTTTTTATTTCCTCATTTATCCATCTAACCTTAATCTAGCCTATTGTAAATCAATCACTAGATTTATAATATTGCCAAATCTTGTTTAATATAACTTCCTTTAGCAACAACAAAAGTCAATAGATATTTTTGTCTTCAACTTAGTTTAGTTAACTAAGATATAGTGTCCATGTGCTATGGAATTTCCTTCAAGGAGTAAAAGCAAAGACCTAAGCAATTAAACAGAGTGCAATTCATTTTTTTTTAAGGGAAGGGTCTACGGGCTGTTTATGGTCTCCCTTCTAGGTTGGACTCCTTGTGATTGACCTGTTTACCGCCTCCTGAGAGCTGGGATTACAGGCCTGCACCACCAGGCCCAGTCTCAATTGCTGTCTCAGCATGCCCCGGGGTGGGGCTGGCATGGCAGGTCTGGGAATTGAACCCTGGCCCCTGCACCTGCTTGCAGGTACTTTAACCCACTGAGCTATTTGGCCAGCCCACAATTCACTCATTCTTACATTAATTATTTTCTTTGAGAGTTGAACAGATTAACTTTGTGTTAATTCCACTAATATCAACATAAAATGATTGTGGCTACTTTGCTCAACTGTATATTGTTCTTGTGAGGCTTTCAATGTTGTTCCATTCTGTCTGTGATCTGTTTGCCTGTAACATATCTCAGTTGCCTTTCTCACAGTATATTGTGAGGTCTTTATCATTCTTGGGTTAGATTAGTAGAGAATATAGTCAATAATAGATGTTCATTAAACAGTTGCAATTTTAACTCTGAATTTGGCAAAAAATTAGATTTCTATAAGAAAAACCAATTATTTTTCATAATAGCTCTGAGACATAAGCATTATTTTCCCTTTATATAAATAATGAAACAGAGTAAAGTTACATGCTTGAGTTATGACAACTAATAGAAAATCTTACTAGTGGAATGATTTACACTCAGACTTCTGCTTGCTTCCACTCATATCAGGACTCTTTTGATACTGGCTTAGAGTCTTAGGCTTGGAGAAAGTTGAGCTGACTAGAATATAATTTCAGCCTTGTCTTCACATCCCCACACCCATGATTGTCTTCTGCATGCCACAAGTTCTTTAGGTCCTGAATGCCCTAATGCTTCTCTTGTGAGTTCAGTCTGCAGAGTTTCAATGTGTGGGTTTAAAATCCAGTTCTAAAAGAGAGATAACACTATGCTTATCACTTTTCCTTAGTGGCTGGACAAGGAAATATAATCTGAATTCTCACAGAGAGCATGTGGGCCATATAGAATGTGACTGGTTTCCACAGCATGTAAGAGATTATTTTCTCTAGGTTCCTTTGTATATAGTTAGCAAACAGTCTTTCTCTGCTCTAACATTTTTTGATGAATGGGAATAGTTGGTAATATGTGTGACATCCTCAAATGTTTGTGTGCATCCATCAAGTCTCATCATCTGTCTGCAGAGACTTTCTTGGGTTGACCCTGAGGCTTCCCATCATCTTTGGTCCCTCAGAAGGACTCCTGATATGTCCGTAGAACTCTTTAACTACTTTGGGGCAAAACTTTAAGTAATAGGTCCCAGCCACAGATGTGAAAATAAGGAACAGCTGCAACTTCAGGACTTCTATCCTGGAGGTTAAGAAAAGTTCCTACAAGCAGGGGTTCTGTTGTCCCAAAGTTTAGAGGCTTTCTCCACAACTCAAAAGATCAGGTACTCAGGTCTCATCCATGACTGTCAAGCTGGATTCCTGTGCTTTGAATGTGTGCACACTCCCACATGTGCTTGAATATTCATGTATCTACAAGTATGTGTGAGCTCCCTTGGGGCACAATAGTAGTCAAGAGTATACCAGTTGTCTTTACTTGGGTTCCAAATGTCTGGGAACTATAGGAGCCACCCTAGAAGATCTAGCCATTTGCTGAATCTGTTCAGCTGTAGAAGTTCTGCCCATGGCTGAGAGGTTCTCAGGCCTGAAAATGTTGTCATGGGGGTTTGGTACCAACACAACTTGGAACACGAGCAATTTTGTCAGCAGCTCCCTAAATAGATAACAATCTTAATTTGTGTTTTATTTTTTTAACAATGCCTTTTCATATTACCTAGCAGAGAGTTTAGTCAAGATGTTTTATATTTGAGAGGATGGTCTGGAACCAACACTTTTGTTCAGTGTTGTGAGGGACAATTTTTTCAGTTCTTACAATGATAGTATTTTCCCCATTCCTGCACTAACCTATGAGCTGGTCTCTTGGGGAAAGCACTTCCAAACAGAGCTGATGTCATGACTACTGACACTTGGTATTACTGCTGTCCTAAAATAATGTGAAAAAAGAAGTGGGTGAGGAGTCGAGACATCACTTTAGCATGCTGAAAGAGGTGCAAAGAAACTGCCTCCTCAGAAACTAAATTATCAAACTGCCTCATATCCTTTAGCAGGGCAAGTTAGGATATTTATGGAACTCTCAATAAAAGTTAACATCAAAGTCATGATACATTGTAATATGTCAATAATAGAAAACAATAAGAAACATCAGGGAAACAGTAGTGAAAAAGAAAGCAGATCAGCTCAAACCAAGAAGGGAAAAGACAAGAAGTAAGTGTGGATGAGATGGTGACTGAGTTCTAAACCATGAGAAGAATGTTCAAGAGAATGAGGGTACTTTAAGGATGGAGAATAGATCAATTCTCTCAGTTTCTGTTATATTTTGGGTGGGCCATCACATGTCTATTTATCAAAAAGCTTAAAGCATCTGACTGCACTTTGTGAAGTGTGAAAGAAGCCAGTTTTTTTTTCTTTCTTCAGAGACTCAGTTTCACCATTTGGGTGACAATGCAAGTATCCCCCTTATCTTTCTAACTAAGTTGCGTTCCTTAGAAAAAGGGCTTAGGATGGAGGTCCTCACTATAACAGTGTTGTGAGGACAGGTCTTTGGTGAAACGTTAAAAGAAGTAAAGTCGGAAGGGTGAGAAGGAGAAGACCCTAAACACAGATGATATCTCCAAAGATCTATGAGACTCTAGATGATGATGTGAGTTAGACCCACGTGAAGGGGAGGGGGCTGGCTGGCATTTTGCCCCCAACCTAATGCAAGGATTAGGCCAAGCACTAAGTAGATTGTCAAAGAAGGTGTTTGCTTATAGGCCAAGAGCCATTTTTTGAAGGAAAAAAAACTGACTGTGGGATACTAACAGCACAAAATCTCAGCTATGAAATGGGCATGACCACTGGCAGTGGATCTAAATGGAGCACTGTGTACATCCATGATGCATTCTATCTCCATGAAAGACAGAAAAGAGAGACTGGGAGGCCAAGCCTTCAATATCCATCTACATACCTGAGTTTGCCTCCTAGAAGCAAAGTAAAAACTTGAGCTTTATCTGCAACAGTGACCCAGGATTGCACCTTGCTTCTTTGTGCTTGTTTCCCTCTATTCCTGCAAAGCTTTGCCTTTTTGATTCCAGAGTTGATTCTTACTTCTGAAAGAATTCTAAGCCTCTTTCTCCAGGCTATGATGAAAGCTCCTTCTCTGAACTTCCTTAAACTATTTCCTTAAACTTCACAGGTATAGTTAACCTCAGGCTCCCCAAACCTCATTCCAATCCCGGCTACCAATTAAAAGTGGCCCTGGCAGCCTCTTTCTCAAGGAGAAGTGACAGACTAGATTGTTCTACTGAAATATGTACAAGAAAAATGTCTTCTAACGTTCTTCACCATCATGCCTGAGAATTAATAGTTTATGGTCTTTTACATCATGGACACTGCCTTAGTTTTTTGGATTTTTTTTTTTTTTCATTTCTGAGACAATACCTGACACCCGAAGTTAAAGGGAAAAAGGTTTATTTAGGTCACAGTTTGTAGATATTTCAGTGCATGATCCTCTGATCCCCATGCAGGATGAAATGGCAGAAAAAGCATTGCAGAAGAGAAACAGTTTATGGAGGGCAGAAGGTAGCAAAGCAACAAGACAGGCCCCTTACTGTCCCTTATACTGTATCAAGGCTACCGGGCTTAGGGTGGTGTCCAACCATTCAGTGGACTAATTTAGTAATCTTACACCCTTAATCTCAGTGTTACACACTTTACATTCAGCTACCCCTGAAAAAGCCTCACCTAAGACCATATGAGGCATTAGGGGGACATCTAGACCCAAACCCTAACAGAAACCAAATGGAAAGTATTGTTTTTACATTAAAAAAGGAAAGTATTTTTAGCTGGCAGAGGGAACAAGATGATATATGCTGCAGTTGTCAACTGTCTTTTAAAATGTATGTAGCACAGTGGAACTCATAAATATTTAAAAGGGCTAAATAATTATCTGAAGCTCCCTGAGTCCGCTTTTTAAAATTATCATTTCCACAGGGAGCCAGGGAGCATTTGTTCTTTGTCAACTGTCCGGACAGGATTATCATATTTGAAAACTTGTCCTTCCTGTTTGTTACTGTTTTTGTCATTTTTGACTTACTACACAGCCCTCCTCCCCTCATTTCCCTGCTGGTCTCAATGGCACAAATTTAAGTGTGCCAAAATAGCTCCATCACAGATTCTTCCAGAAAGAGGATCTGGACATCCTGGAAACCTGCTAGAAAGGGTTTACAGGCAGAGATGGAGATGGAGGACACATTTCCTTTTTCTGAATTATCAGGGACTTTTCTAGAATAAAATGTGTGATAAAGTCTGTGCCATTTGAGATAGTCTGAGATGTGTATACAGGACCAGAGATTTTCCCAGATGGAAAATAACAGCAGTGTGGGGAAATAGAAAAGATAAATTTGCAATTCTGTCTTAGCCACTAGGTAATTGTGCAGCTTAAATGTGCTTATTACAAAGCAAAGCCCATAATAGTTATCTTGCAGTTTTATTGTGAGAATTAAGGTTAATATTGTGAAAATTATTTAAAAAGCAGAGCACAGTACCTGTACCTATTAGCTCAGTAACTGAGAGCAGTTATGCTTTTTATCTTACTATTATTCACCATTTTAAGTAACATAGCATGTAAAATTATTTCAAAAAACCTTTAAATATATAGTGATCATATCCTTTGCAAAGTATTTGCAAATACTTTGCATTACATTTTACATTACATTTCTTTGATGATTCAATGTCACCTCTATTAGCATTAATAATAATGTAAACTAGAACTTCAATGATATTAAGGTTTATAGAAATATACAAAATTGATTGTTTCTCCACTAACTACTGTCAGATTACAGTGCATATTATTTTGCTTTCTATCTACTTGTCCTGTCTCCTCTACTTCCATGTTATTTCTCAAGACAGGCATGTACTTGGCTTGTGGTAGACTCTCCATCGAATTTCTATTTCCAAATAAATGTGCATTTATAACCCAGATCGCCAAGGTTAGCAAAATTGCAAATTTTCTGAGTTTGTGCTCCTGTAAATATAAAAGACAATATATCATGAAAATTTCTACCAATAAAAACATCCAGAAAAATTGGATGAAAAATAATAAACATGATTTTACTGCATAGCAGGGCTCTAAAGAATGTAAGGCAAATACTACGGACCCAGAGAAATGAAGAATGTAAACCCAGCCATGAGTCATCACTGAGGTTTGGGCTGTTTTGGATATAATGGAAATCTTAATAACTGAGAGAATATTAACAATCATATAGGTATAAAACAAAAGAAATTGAATTGAGAACCTCATGAGTTTTGATACAAAGTGTTTCATCTCCTTCTCTTGATTCCCTTCCCATTTAAGAATGATCTATCTCCTTACTGGGAAGGGAGGGGAAGAGCATGTAAAGGAAATTAAAATGTATTATCAATCTGTTCCATTTAAAGAATGTAAGGATTACATACTGAATGTATGTACTAGTGACAGGAAAATAAATTTAAAAGTGTTTCATTTTCAATAATAAGATAGAATAGATGTTTTTAAAGCACCTCAGAGATAAAATATAATATCTATTTTGCTGTGAATTCTGAATAAGGAGGTCATTTTTCTGAAAATACATAAATACAGTGCTTTGCTCACTGAAGCTTAAGTCTAAAATTTCTAATGCTCCCATGGTCCAGGATACTGCAGCCTGATAAATACAGAAAAGGGGCCCCAAGTTATAATATCACAGGATGACTATGAAGAGGCCGTTGTCTGAGCCTAGACTCCTTAGAAAGCTGAGTCTGTGATAGAAGAAGAAACCTTCACAAACTACTGCTCCTTTACTAGAGTGAGTGTAACACAAAGAGAGTTATAATAGAAAGTAAGGAGAGTTGTCAAAATAAGGGTGGGTTGCTGGGTGGAATGACTGCTCATGGACTCCACACTCTTCTCTACACAATCAACAACTCATCTCAGTAGTTTTGCCAAAAGAAGCCAGGGGCAGCTCTACTGACTCCTTATTTCATTCACCAATAGTTTTCCCCAGGAGGCATTAACTCCCTGATGTTGCAGTGTGTGCTGCACCAGGAATGTGCTGTTCTCAACTCTAAAATTAAAAGGGAATCCCTTGGAAAGAAATATGTGGTGTGAAGCTGAGGCCAGGTGGATTTGGATCATTCCCACATAAATTCATCAGGAGTCATGAGAGAGCTGGTGATAGCACAGTGGCAATTAAACAAAAGGCACCTTAAGTGGGAGGCTATGATGTGAAATGTACATGATACCTTATATGCAAGGTCACACATGTTAGCTACACATAAAATTACATTGACAATATAATTGCACAATAATTACAGCCCCTCCCCAAAATAAACTACTGTGAACAAAGCAAATGAATCTACATAAAATTAAAGAAAATTTATATGACAAAAAATCAGATAGGTAACTTAAAAGCATGCTAAGGGCTGTCCAAAAAGCTCAGCAGACTAAAGCATTTGCTTAAGCAGAGCACAATGGCTAGGATTCGATACCCAACGTGCTGTGCCTGCCCCAACCTGAGGATGCGCTGAGATGGTGATTGAGACTAGGTGCGGTGGCACATTCCTGCAATCCCAGTGCTTGGGAGGCTGAAAACAGGTGGATCATTACAAGTCTGGGTAGTGAAACCTTGCAGTCCCTGTAGACTCTGCACCAAATCCATAAAAGAAGCATACTAGAAAATCACCAGTGAGAGAAGAAACAATTCTAACAGCAGATTTCCAAATTATCTGTGTACATATGACCCACTCCAGTTTAATGCACTCTGACCTACACTGTAGGTCATGGATAGTGATTTTCTTCAGAAGAGTACAGGTTGGGAAGAAATAGAAAAGTAGCTTTCTGGTCAGCTGATCAGGATTCATGAATTACAAGTCATTCAGTAGAATGTACCCTTCAACAGTATAGTCCCAGACTATGCTTCTGGAATCATCCTATTATGATTTATATCAATATGTCCCCCTAAATCTTCACAAGCTCATATAGTGGAGCTTTGGGGAGACAACTGGATCACTGCTATGTGGTACTCTTCACTGGATTAGTCTCGTAATGAGTCTATGGCTGGGTATGATATTGGGAGGTGAATCTTATTTGGAAGAGGCGGGTCACTGCAGACATGGCCTGGAAGGATGCATAACTCGCCTTTTCTTTTAATTCCTCTCTGCTTCTTGAAGGCCATGGCACGAGCTCTTTCTCCTCTATCATGACCTTCTACCATGCCAGCCTTTCTTGGAGATCTGACTATGGACTAAAACCTTTAACAATTGAGTCAAATTAAGCTTTAATTTCTTTAAGTTGTGAGAAGCAGGCGTTGTGTCTCAGCAGTTAGCAAAGAAAACAACACAGTCTTCAAAATCCATCATCCCAGTATAACCTGGAGAGAAAAACAACAAACAGTCAAAATGAAGGACATTTTAAGTTGTATACAATGAGTACTCTTCAGAACTGTCATGGGCAGTGAAAACTGTCACAATCTGGAGGATCCTAAATGAACATAATGGCTATTTACAATACATATCCTGAATACCATCCTGTACAGCAGAAAGACGTTGGGTGAAAGTTGTGAAGCTCTAATAAACCATGAAGTTTAGTTGAGAGTAAATGCTGACCTTGCTATCCTTAGTCGTGAAAAATATGCCACGAATTGAAAGATGGCAAAATTAGAGAAATAAAAAGGATGAATGATATAGAGGATCATTCTGCATCAACCTTGCAAATTATTATAAAACAAGAAACTACTCTAAAATAAATTTATTTTTAAAATGACTAACATTAATAAAATTGGTGCAAGCTCAAAAATCATCATTGTTGTTATCTTCTTCTGGCTCTCCATCAGTCATTAATCACCTTCTTTATTGACTGCATCCAGGGAAGAAATGGAGAAGAACGGGGAGCAGCTTGGTAAGAGCTGTGGATGTCCACGAGCTACGCACACTGGCTGCAGTCTAGGAGAGCCAAAGCTCCTGTGAGGAGGGACTTGACACATGCACACACTGTGGGCTAAAGGAATTAGGGCCTTTGGGAGACATGGATAATCACAGGATGGAGCAGTGAAAATAAAAGATGATTTTAGATTATCTTGTGCCTGAAGTTGAGCACAAAGTCTAATGGGAGTTCAAAATAGCAAGTCAGCTCAGGATTCCAGACCACATTCTGGGGGAATGTGGGCATTGAAGTGATTTGTGAAAGTCAAGGATTATAACCTATTGAATAAAGTAAGAATTAATCATCCACATCCATAAAATTACTTGTAGATTAGCAGGGAAAAGAGAGGATCTTTCTTATAGTGGAATCTCAGGTAATAAATTCAGAGGAAATTACAGAGTTATAAAATCAACACTTGGTAGCCACATAGTTATAATACATTAAGGCAAGAAACATCAAAAGTGGATAATATTAAAATAAGGGAGAAAATTTTTATGTAGTTTGAAGCACCTCCTCACAAATCATGTACTAATTGCAACAGGGAGAGAAGTAGCTATAAAATGCAGAAATCCAACAGAGACCACTTTAAACAAATGATTGAGTCACCACCAGTAATGGGCAAACAGTAGCGTGCACCACAGGACAGAAGGACAAGAGAACATGGCATCAGTCCTGTAAAAGTCTAAAAAATGCATAGCCTGGGAAAATTATGAGTAGACTAATATTAGAGGAATTTAAGTTGAGAAGTACTTTACAAGATACTTCCCTTAATTGTCAAAATCATCAAGGTTAAACACAGAGGATCTGCTCTACCCTGAAGGAGATTAAAGACATGAATACTGGTACAAGGTGAAATCTTTATTTGAATGTAGTTGTTAAGAAAATTATTGTGATGTTTGCTGCTAGCCATGATGGAGTAACAAAGGCTAAAATCACGCAAGTAACCTTAAACAAATAAAGATGAACACAGTGCATGAAATAATAGTGAGTAGTGTTGGCCAAAGGCCTTTCAGGATTGCTATTTCTAAAAGCTTTCTCAGGTCAGATTCCCTCCTCTCTTTAAATAGCATTTACAAATCACTACGAAATTGAAATTAAAACATCAATTACAAACTAGTTAGACAATCTAATAAAAGTTTTACAAACTTGAAAAGGAACTCAAGACCAGAGCAAAATTAGAAGTGCTCATCTGTAATCCCAGTTTGAAGCCAGCCTAGGCAATTTTGCCATACCTTGTCTGAAAGCTAATGGAATAAAAAGATCTAGGGAAATAGTTAGGAGAGGAGATGCTGGGTTTGATACCTACTGCTGTGAAAAAAAAGAATAATCACATCAAGTTATATCAACATCAATAAAATAAGATACTACTTCACATTTATTAAAATATCTAAAATAGAAATTTTGAAAATTTAAACCTAGCAAAAATGTGAAAGAGCAGATAATTTTGATAAGAGCAGTTGCATTAAACATTTAAGAAAACATTGATATAATCACAGTTTGAACATAACCCTAAATCAGAAGAAACCCACAGAAGTATATGTAGATAAGGAGATAAATGAATGTGCATGTACAAGAATCTTTAAAGCATTATTAATCATAGCAACAACAAACTAATAATCATAGACGTGTTTAACCTTTCCACATAATAAATGTAATGGAACATTGTACAATAATTAAAATGCTAAACACAGCTAAGCATTAAAGGGTTGAATTAGTACAGAATATTACTTTAAACCAAATTATGTGAATATAAGAGACTGGTTTCCTGGTATTTCATTTAGGTAAAGTTAAAAATGGAAAAATTAGGGACTGGATGTGACTCAGTGGTGAGTACTTGTACTTGCATGTGCAAGGCTGTGGTTCTAGCACCTAGCACTGGAAGGGGGGTACAACTAAAAGAAAGAATGAAAGAAAATGATATGCAATAGTAGATATAATTAAATTAGTAAAGTTTAAATAAGAGAGAGAAGAATGTTTTCTAGAACTGTAAGGATGCTTCTTTGATCTGAATATTGTGTTCCTTACAGTACTGCATGTCTACTTAAAAATAATTAAATGCTATATGTCTATCTTTATATTTTTCATATTAATAAAATGCTTTAAAATATTTGATGCAATTTAGAACTCAAAAATAAGAGAACAAATGTAAGCATTATTCAATATGTTAGTCACACAGCTAATATGGAATAACAGTTTGAATATTGTAATATTAAAATAAAGCACTGGGGATGGCCAAGTAGCTTAGAGGCTGCCTCAGGGGCTGGGGGTTTGATCCCCCTGGCCTGCCATCCTGGCCCCGCCCCTGGGGTGCACTGAGAGGCAATTGAGACTGGGCTTGGTTGCGCACACCTGTAATCCCAGCTCTTGGGAGGCTGTAAACAGGTGGATCACTACGAGTCCAATCTAGTAGTGAGACCTGAACACCCTGTAGACCCTTCCCTGAAATACAAACAAAAAGCACTGATGAGGAAAATGTAAAATATTTTAGAATATTTAAAATTACTGAGTTGAGGAAGACAGAAGAGGGATTTGAAGAAAGAGACATATCTAAGCATACAAGCAGGATGGTTTGTAAAACTGTACTGTGGATTTCTCATGGTCTATGGAAAGGACCAGGTAATGCTTAATTTTTGACTCCTTTTTAATTCTTTGCTCTTTTTCTTTTCTTAATTTCTTGTGTATTTCTTTTTTATTTCTTCTTTCAATTTTGCATGCATATATCTGGTAATATGAACTAATTTGAAGACAACACTATGCATTAAAACAAATACTGTGAATTTCATAATAATGAAATTCTGTATCATTTGTCAATTTTCTGTTTTAGTACTATTTTATACTTTCTTTAAAAAAAATAAAAAAATGTGATTCTTTTTCCTTCCCAGATAAAAATTTTAAATTACTTTTGGATAAAGGCAGGTTCTTTTGCTAGCTTAGTAGTCTTTTTGAAATTACTTAGCTATCCAAAATATATATTTGTTATTTTCTGTAAACTACTTACATGTGCCATGACCTTTCTAACTGGAAAAGTTTCCTTTCTTTACTTAACCTGGGAAAATGGTCTGTGTTGGCACAATAAGACATCTCCTGCATTCTTTAGAAGCCTTGTAGTACAAGGTTCTATAAGACTTCATTTTACTTATCTGAACTTATAATACTGAACAAAAATAAACCTAATAGGAAGTCTATCTCAGCTTTAACTTAATAGTTGATTCTGTTGTAATATTGCTAAAATAAACCTTTTACACAGATTTTTTTTAATTTTATTTTATGGTTAAGTCCTATTGTATTTCAGTGACATTCACATATTATTAAGTTGAAAAAGAAAGTTTCAAAAAACAAAATGCAGGGATCATATTACTTTTTCCGGAACAAGGTCTCAGTACATAGTTCTAGTCAGCCTTGAACTCACTGTATAACCCAGGTTGTCCTCAAACTCATGGCAATCCTCTTGTGTTGGCCTTGTAAATCCTGAAATTACAGCACATGTCGCTGTGTCTGGCCACACTGATGATGTTTAGGTGAATTAAAATGGCACAATAGACACACACACACACACACACACACACACACACACTCATAGTTTCATGCATATGAGAATAAAGGCAGTATCCTGCCTACAGAGTCTGGCTGAAGACACTGAAAAGTACTTCTTGATGATTACAGGAAGAGAGATGGATAAAGAAAGGCTGGAGTCTTAATCCCACCATTGCCTTCTAGTTGCTCTGTGGTCTGATAATAGAAGTATTCCCTTTCCACAAAAGGCTACATTTCCAACTCTCCATTCTGGAGATGATTTTCCCCAGATTTCAAGCTTGCTAATGAAAAAGAGCATGCTGGAACTTTTTAAAAATGTCTATGTAGCGGCAGAAAAGAAACTCCTCACAATTTCCCATGTTATTCAAATGCAGGCTCTTTAACTCTAGTATGACTGTTTTGAAGGAGAAATAGAAGTGAACCACTGCATATTTTCTATTAAATGTAAAATACATGAAAATGAAGAACTTAAATAGCAGTTGAAGGTGATATTTATGTTGACCTAAATGAGAATCATTCAATGAAGATAAATAGATATTTCAGGAATATATGGTGGGTCATTTTTAGGAGACTATAGAAGAGAAGGAGAAGATAGGAGAGGAAGGGAGGGGACAGGAGATAAGAAGGGAAAAGAAAGGGGAGGCAATGGGGGGAGGGGAGGTAGTATATATTTGTACATAGGTAACATAAGACTTGTAGCTCACTAGAGCCAAGCTCATGCTTGGGCCACTCCAAACAGGAAGACAATAGAATTGATGGATGAGTTACTGAAGGTATCACTTATGTATTTTTTTTTAAATTTTTTTATGTATTTAGTACAGAGTCTCACTATGCAGCTCGGACTTATAATGATTCTCCTGTTTTCAGCCTTCCTAGTGCTGGAATTATAGGCTTGCGCTGCCACGCCCTGACTTGGTCAACGGCTCAGTACACCACCCACATTATCCAGAGAGCGGGGAGCAACATGACATTCAGGACCGGGAATCGAACCCTGGTCCATGAGCTTGCCAAAGCAGGCACTTAGTTCACTGAGCTCTCTCACTGGCCATCAAGTATGTATTTGAATGTTATGTGCTCAAATAATCAGAATCAGAATTAACTGAGAAGCAAAGAGATCAATATGAGGTAAGAGCAAAATGTGCCTTTTATTTTTCTTTTCTCACAAGTAGTACACCTCATGGGAAGAATGGGTCTTAAGCTGTATTTAGTTCTTTGTAAGGATCAAATCAGTAAATTGTTTTTCTTTTTGTTTAAATTTTCTGCTTTGAGTATTGGTATCCATCAGTCTTGGTTCTGGCCATTTGTCCCCAGCTGGTCCAAGTTCTGGTAGCTGAAGTGCACCCAGAGTTCTCAGGGGAATTTTGCCTGAGTACTTCCATCTGTCCTGGGTTCTCAGGCACTGTAGATGTGGGGCATTGTAGCTGTAGATGCTATCCTTCACTACCACTGCTTCTTGGTTTTTCAAATTGAATGTTACTCTAATGCCTCCGAGCCCCAGGCTTCCCAGTGAGAGCAGACCAAATTGCCTGTGAGGCTGCAGCTCCCAGGGGGCTCCAGTGTGCCAATCACTCTGCAAGCAGAGGTCCAGACTATTGTGTGGGATAGGCTGCTTAGCTCTTTCTTGGTTCGCAGACACAGCAGAACCAGAAATCCAAATGAATATCTGTTCCTTAAGGAATTTCATTGTGCTTTTTCCTCCCCATTATTCAAAATTCTTAACAATAATTTCAAAAACTTTTGAAAGTTTTATAAATATAGCATGTGAATCATACAAAGTCTAGGAAACAAATGTTTGCATAAGAGAATAAATATAAACCATAAACCTAACCCAAGATTTACTCACTGTTTTAGACAATATATTTCTTTTCATTCTATC
>NW_004524647.1:6044849-6050143 GCF_000260255.1 Octodon degus
TTGGTTCCCATAGCCCTGTAACTACCCAGTTTCACAATTCAAATGATACTGTCATTTACTGTATTGCATGTTCAGGGTGTCTCTGATTCCTTCCTGGTCTCCATCCTCCACATACCATCTCAAATCTTCAAAATTTCTAATTATTCTGAATAAGTCTCCTATCCTTCCCTTTGACATAACCATGTTGTATGTCAGCCTTGGGTTACAACAAATGCTCCTTAATCAGAGTCTTCCCTCTATACAGATTTTCTTGTTGAAGTTTTCATAAATCTTTGAAAACACAGGTACTTCCATGTTCATTGTCTCCTGAGCACTATCATTTAGAAATCCTCCAGTTTACTCTTCCCCAGGTATACTTTAAATTTGCATCTTCTGAGTTGCAGAAACACATGCTAAAGCAATAATGCTCAAGGTGTAGTCCAAAGACCAGCAACAGATGCATCATCTAGCAATTAAGAAGAGATGTAAATTTTCAGATTCCAGCCAAAGGACTCTGACCCTGAGCCCTCAAAACATGTATTAAAAAGAACTTGCTAGTGATTCTGATACATGTGAAGATTTAGACTAAAAATATTATCTGTTAGGTACATTATATTGGCTCTTAAGATGGTATAGTTTTACATCTATGAGAAAATTCTTAGGGCTCTGATTTTCCCAAAGTGGCTCAAGAAGCACAGAACTATGGCATGAACAGCATAGTCTACTGATAAATGGAAGTGCTGGGCCCTGAAGTCGCCTGTGACAAGTGCTACTTTTTCCATTCAGTGTCAATCTTCTTACAATATGGTTTTCAGTATTCAGTCATGAGGAATTCTTTTGAACCCACAGCAAAGGTTTTTGGTCCCTGAAGTTCTCTAATCAAACCATGCTATTCTGCAGACTTCTAACCAGAGAAAGGAAGCTTCAATCAGTATGAGAAAGTTATAAAACATGACCATTACTTTCTCTTTTGTTTAAAGCTCATTTTTTTCATCTTTACTTAATAGACATATCCTTTATTTTCCTGTCAATCACTGCAATGTTAACTGTAAGCTGTAAATAGAACAAGCACGTCTTCTATGTGTTAGTAAAAATAGAAATAGCATTATTACCATTTTATTATCATAGTGATATGTTTATTATTACTAAGAGAAACACAGAAACACTTGAAATTATAGAATTTTTGGAAGTAAGCTTGGTATTTCAATATATTGCTATTAGTTATGAAGGTTGGTTGAACAATGTTTGAGAGAAATTTTAAGACTAACATTATAATTCAACTATAATCTCATAAATCCATATCTTAGAATTGTTCCTAGAAAAAATACATATGTATTCAAATGATATGCTCTATAGATGTTTTAACAATAGCAACAAATAAAGAACATAACTATGGACTCAAGACACATGCTAACAAGGTTTATTTATATATTTTGAAATAGAAAGCTGCAGAACATGCACTTATGAATATCAAATTCTTACACACTTATAATATATAAGGTTTTAGCTAAAATAATGTACTGCATTGATAACTGATTGTCAACTTGTAACACCCAGGTGAATTGAATCAGCATGGTTTTGGGTATGGAAGGCCCATCTGAAGTTTGTTGCCAAGAAAATAAAAAGTTGAGAAAAAGAGAAGTTATTTAAAGCTTTTAGCTCTCTTGGTGCTACTGGTTCTCCTGGAGGAGTTGCTATGCTGGTTTTTCTGACACTAACTTGGCTGTTCTCATTGTTGAAGGAACTCAGGATCTTATGTTGCTGAAAATGGCTAGGGCTCACTTTGGGGAGGTTCTGGGCATCAGTTCCTTGCTCTGGAGGGGAAGATGTCCTGGAGAAACTTGGTGCACTGACTTTCCTGATGCAGAATCAGCTGTTCTCATCATGAGAGAACCTCAGGACATCATTGTCACTGAGAAAAGCTGTGGTATATTTCAGGGCAGCTCTGCTTTTTACTTTGAACACTGATTCCTTGCTCCAGTGCAGATCCCTCATCCTGCTAGAACAGATCCTTCATCACACTGAATAGACATTGTAGCTTCCACTGCTGATGTCTGGTCTTTTCCACCACAGACCCTTGAAACAAGGCTGAGCTGTATGAGACATTTTCAGAGGCTGTTGACCTCCAGTTGGACTCCTGAGGGCTTTGCCATGGGTCTAGGTCTTTATCTGGACTTGGGCACAGCCTTGCTGTGGGATCCAGCCCCTCATTTAGATCTTTGGGTCTCTAGTGTGTGGACAGATTTCCTGCACTCTCTTTGTAGATGACTCTTTAGGTGAGTATTATAAAATAATTGCAAGTTTTGTGTCTTGTATTGTTTCCCTTACAAGTAGCCACCAAAATAATTATGTTCACAACATAATATATATTATAATATAATATACATTATATAATATACATTGCATATCATATACAATATAACAGAGGAGCTTTACTCTGTAATAGACCCACTTCAACTAATCTTTCAACTATTGTGTTGCTTTACTAAATTTTAATTATTGTACTTAATTGTGCAATGTTAAGTGTAAACTTTGTTGACCTTTTATAAATGCATACATCTATGTAGCTACTATCAACACATTAAATTTTTTTCTCTCAGAATTTTTCTTTACACCCATGTCCAGTTAAGAATCTTTATACCCAGCAAATAAATCACTTTTATGAATTTTTTTTCCATAGATTAATTTTACCTAAATTTGACTCTCCTACAGATGGAACCATAGAACATACACTTTGCATGTATAGCTTCTTTTAGTCAACATAACAATTCATCAATTTGAAATTTATCAATGCCACTGCATATGTCAGCAATGTATTCCTTTTTATCACTGATTGGTATCCCGCCAAGGGAGTAAACTGCCATTTATTTAGTCATCCTATTGATGAATGCTTGGGTTGTTTCCAGGTTTTTGTTAAAGTTCCATTATTTTTTGCAAACAAGCCATCCCATCTGCTTTGCGCACTTTCTACTTCCTACCAGTCTCTTGCACATTCATTCATCTAACTCTAGATGTTCCCTGGCCACTGGGAACCCACTGCCGCTTTTATCCATATACTCTTCCTTACTATAAATTAACTTTAGAATAATGTAAGGAAGCATGTGCCTGGAACATAAAAATCCCCTGTTTTCATTGATAATATTTTCCTGAGATAGAGCTTTCCAATCTTGATGGAAAAGTATACTAAAACGAACTTGTGTCCTATATTTCCTGGCATGTGTAACAACATTGTGTAATGTACTGTATTTATTAAATGTATAAAGTTTAACTTCATATATCTTTCATAACAACTCAATGGTGTGATGATATTTATTTATTTTCTCAATGACAAGGTCATTTATTAAGTACCTACTATGGGTCCGATGCTAATTTTTTATGCTATTATCAGCTTCACTTCTAACTATCTAATCAAGTTATTCAGCTAGTAAAGCATCTGGTTAGGAAGATTTAGTGGCCAGGGGTGTATCCTCAGCCTGTCATGCTGGTCCCGCTCCTGGGGCACTCTAAGATGGCAATTGAGACTGAGTCTGATCGTGTGTACCTGTAATCCCAGCACCTGGGAGGCTGAAAAGCAGGAAGGATCACTACAAGTCCAACCTGTCTCATGAGATCCTCTAGACCCTGTATAAATACATTAAAATAAAAGTTACTCGGCTACTTCAAGCCTGGTTGTAGAATGTGTAAAATGAGAGTCTTAGATCTCATTGATAAGAGGTTTAGTGAAAGCATAGTGTCTGGCATGATGGTAGGAATTCAAAAATATATAATAACTATTATTTATTATTTTCATTTAATTTTGAATACATGAATTAAATTTTTTTTATTCTGCATCTTTGGAAGCATTTGAATTATCACTTTATATCCTTATGTTTACTATTATCACATGACAATCAGCTATTAATTTGTTTGTCTTCCATCTTTCTTCAGCGAAGTGTGAGCTCCTTGAGGGCAGAGATTTTGTCTTTTTTGTTAAGCATTGTGTTTTCATCCCTAGAAAATTATCTGGCTTTCAGTAAATGTTCAATATCTATTCATTGAATCAATATATCAATTAACTAATATACTTTTTACATAGTCATGGGTGGGACTGTGGCTTAATGCTGTAAGATAACTAGGCAGGTCCCATCACTCTGAGATAGACTGTTTTTCTTCATTACCTCAAGGAGTCACAACTCTGCCTTAATTTGGCCAATAGTAGAGATCCCACTACTCAAATACCAGGATATCTGCTGATTGATAATTCTAATTTCTAGGAAGATTTTCCTTATCCTAAGCTGATAGTCCTTTGCAAAAAAAACAAATACAGTATCTCTGAGGTAAAAGGGAAATCAGGTAAAAAGTTCCTATGCCTGAGCACTCAGCAGTTCCTGTTTGACTTGCGATCTCATGCTGGAGGCAGCATTTAATTTAGATGAGAAGTGACACCCACATCCTGGTGCCTCAGCTGCCAGCAAAAGGCTAGTGACAACTTCCATTACACAGAAGGGTGAGCCAGGTGTCCTAGAAAAACTCCAACTTCTCAAATCCCATCTACCTAATTAGATTCACTCTGCAGAGTTAGCTGGAGCCCTTCCTCTGTGTCAAGCTCAAAACTCTGTTTTAAAAAGTTGTGCTGCATCAGTCCTGGAGTTATGCAAAAAAAGAGCAACACTGAGGTTCATAGGACAGCAAAAACTAGGTGAAAAGAAACACTAAGGGAAGATGATTAGGGACAAGGAGATATGAATATTAGAATAGAGTCACTTGATTATTTAACAGAATATATTTTACTCTAAGAAATTGATTTATAGAAAATATTTGACCTCATCATGTTCATAGTATTGCATTTTGGCAGAAAAATATGCTTTTTATTTCCTCTTGCTTTCTATAGGAGGCTCAGATGTTTGATGTTAGGAAATCTTCAACTAAAACTATTATTAATAACTCTGGATGTATTGGCCTTCATTCTTTTCCTAGTTCTGAGGACTTTATATCAGAATGTGTATAGATATGTTCCTCAGATATTCAGAGTGCATTTCTATTACAGAAGATGGTAAGACCTTATGTAGCAAGGGAGCTCTGAGATTTTCTAAGAAAATAAGTTATTTCAAAATTGTTTCACTGATGACATCACATTTATGCATCTTTATGTGTCAGAGTAAACAACCACAAATCATGTACAATTCAGAAAAAAATAAAGTGCTACAAGTTAAGAGCAGAAATGTTATTTTTGGGCTAAGCATTATGTTTCATTAGTAAAGAAGTGCAATACCTTAAGGTCACCATATTTTAACCCAAAATTCATTGTCATGTCACAATTAGCCATAATTTTTTTT
>NW_004524647.1:6050348-6056695 GCF_000260255.1 Octodon degus
AAATCAGAAAATCTATGTTTTTGTAAGAATGCTCTCTGTATATTGAAGTTTCTGTTCCTCAGTAAGCACAGAGATGATCTCCAGTTCCTATCAGTCACAGCAAACCAACAAGTACTACCTTAGCCAGTTTTAAACCCTCAGTGGTGGCTAGGATGGGGCAATTCAGACAGAAATATAAAAGTTGCAGCTCTTAAAACAGGATTTCATGGAAGTTACCAGACAGGTCTATAGCGATGAATCATCATCCCTAATCACCATAGAGAAACTGGGCAGGAGTTTCCCCAGGAGATATGTATTGCCATTAAGTGATGGATAATGATCCATAATATAAATCTATAGAATCAATTTAATGAATTCATTTATAGGAAAAGAAAGGCAGTTGTGTTGAAGGGCTTAGGAGTTTCATGAATGATGGGTCAGGACTCAAGTTTTCCCAGGCACCATGCTGCAAACACTCTCCCTTTTGGTTTCCCAGGGACTCTACCCAAACACTCCATGTTCTGTACCTTGGTCTTGGCTCACTTTCCCCTAGCCAATACCGCAGAACAGGCCCACTTGACTTTGACCTGAGCAGAAAACTACAGAAATTCTTCTTTGTTAACAGTGAAATTCCTCCACACACCAGGTAGCCCTGCCAAGATTAGCTCTCCTTGGCTGTTCCAGCCCACAAACACCCTCCTCCCTACACACCTTACAAACCCTGTGCTTTGCCTTATTTGCTGCTGTCTTGGTCTGCTAGACATCCATCCAGTTTTCTCTTACCCCCAATAAATCTTCTCATGTCAGAATGCCTAGTCTGGTCAGTTGTGTAGGTTCATACCTAACAATGAATAGAGGAAGCCTTTTGTGCTACCTAGGTTTTAGACATTTAGCAATATGCGAGAGTGGGAGTTGGGAAAAGGACAAGGGATGGACAGGATACTGAAAGGACAGGGCTGTCACAAGTGGAGAGCATCTTAAATATGAAGGTGGTGAGTCAGGGGGTAAAGGAAGCAAGGGATGTGGTGAACAAGTGAACACAGAAAAAGCCTTTTTTTGGTTTGTTTGTTTTGTTTTTTAGTGAGGCCACTAAAATGAGTTCACTGAAAAGTTCCTGATTTATCTGCTCCAGACAGCTAAAATGATAGAGAGAAGATGAACAAGAGATTGAGTGAAGCAAAGGCACAAAGTGTAAGACTTGACTAGTCCCTATCCTCCATAATCTTTGGTCAAGTCCAGCTTTACCTTCCAGCAACCATAATGCACTACTAGATGACTGAAGCAGAAGCAGTGGCTCATTAGGCCAAAGTAGCAGCATCTAAGCTACAAGATCTCTCTATTCCAGCTGCCCTACTCAAATCCTCTTGCTAAAGTTATTTTGATGAAGAATAAAAGAATCTTTTAAATACAAATAACCCCTACCACAAAAATTCTGACATAAATTCAAAATAAATATCCCCTAACCCTGCATAGTCCCATCTTGAGTAACTGACTCTTTCAAAGACACTCATTTGTAGAAGTAGAAGGAATTCATGGGAATAAAATTGCAGAGAATTAGAAATATAAGAAGAAGCATCATTGGAGAAGGAAGAAAAGAGAGCAGAGTATAAGAGCATGAAATGATTGTTGACTTCTCCACTTTCACTAGCACTGAGCCCATATTTTCCACTTTTGGCAAGTGGTGCTCTTCAAATCTTAAGGAAGCTATAGCAAGCCTCACTATAGGCTCTTCTCTCCACACTTGTATCAGTATGAAGAGCCAGGATTTTATCTTCCAGCAATCAGGCACAGTGTGTCATCAATGAGGAAGCATCACATACCTATGCATGCTGTAATAATAAATTATAATAAATTATCATTTCCAAAAAGTGCAGCAGCATCTCTGCATATTATGTAATTTATTCATGAGGAAAGATGAAGTGCTTATCAATTTATATTTAAAATTTTTAACATTTCCAGTATAGTGTTTAAAAGAAATATACAAATTTATCTTAATGTTAATAGCAAAAAATAAGCAGAAGTTAGGAACTCAATATAAAAACAAAGTGTGCATATTGAAATTCTTACTGTTTTTACTACCTTGTATGTTGCCTTAGAAAGTCTGTTGATATCAATGAGTCATAGTAACAGTCCTATGTGAGTCACACCACTGAGTTGTAGATTAAAAAGATAATTCATGGAAAATTGGCCATGTTACTTTAAGAAATTCTCAAGAAGATTAGACACTTTCCACCTTCTTTATACACTTAATGATTTCTTAAACTAAGTGTAGAATTTGAATTCCTGCCATTTTCATACCAAGATCTGTGTGAGAATATATTTTCTAAAGAAAACATTTCAGAGATGAGTTTGAAAAGTTTGGATAATGTTTAATAAAATGAAAGTAAAGGAGCAGAATGTCTTTTGCTTCAGTCTAAGTATCTTAGTCAATGTAAAGTCATAAAGATCTGAGGCTTATGCAATGTTTTCAACACAGTTCTTTGTGCATAGATCACTGTATTCTTGTTTATAAATATAAGGATAATCATTCTTTTACAAGAGGCAATAGTGTAAAATGTCTCTTGATCTGTGTTTTCTGTTCTTAATAATAAAACTCAGAGATTTCTCCATATTAGACTGTATAAATTAGCTTGATGATTATTATATCTTAATGATTATTCAATAATTCATTGTGACATTCATTTAGATTTAATGAACCATTATCTCATGAGAAGTGTGTTGTTTGTTTTATCATAAGCAAAGCTCTGATATACTTTCTAGTTTAAATAACTGGACCAACTTTTCCATGGACAAATCAAAAGGTTGGAGTTTCTTAAACTTAGAGCACTTTTGCTTTCTTAGGAAAAGAAGTAAAAGATTAAACTTTTCCAGTACTAATATTACAAAATTAAAAGTTTTTTACCAGTTGAATAGATGAAAACTATTACATAATTTACACTTTCACATGATTTTGAATATATTTACTATATTAATTTATTTTTTCTATGAACCTTATTGAGCATTTATAATTCATTATTATGTATCAGTTATATTCATTGTATCAGTTTTTCATATTTTATATTGTTATACTAAGGTATATAGTAATGTATATGCTAGTGAGGTACTTTAGTAAGGTATAAACAGTCTATAATTTCTCATGAGAAGATTAAAATTTTTATGTGTACTCTAAAAACAGTGACAAAAAATGGAAGATTACTGAACTCTTTTTTTTTTTTATTTTAGGGAAGAGTCTACAGGGTGTTCAGGGTCTCACTACTAGGTCAGACTCATAGTGATCCACCTGTTTACAGCCTTCCAAGAACTGGGATTACAGGTGTGTGTCACCACACCCAGTCTCAATTGCCATCTCAGCATTCTCTGGGGGCAGGGCCAGCACTGCAGGTCCAAGGATCGAACACCTGGCCCCTTGCTTGCTTGCAGGCACTTTAATATGCTGAGCTTTTTGGCCGGCCCAAAAGGCAGATTATTATGAGATGAATGAAAGAGAATAAGAGGTAGGGGAAGTGATATTTAAATAGGTAATTGAGGACTATGAAAAAATTATACACATTGACACTCTCCAAAACATGTTAAATAGGGAGGGGGCATGGCAAATGTTGCAATAGGGAGTGTTAATTTGAAAAATGAGTTATGCACATGTATAAATTTTCCAAAATGAAAACCGTTAATTTGTATAACCAATAAAAGAGAGAAAAGATTTAATGAGTATATTTATCATTATTTACTTCTTATGTTAACTATATACAAATTTCTGTTAATTGGTGAACATATAATGTGTATTCAATTTTTTTTCTTGGTGATTATTGTGCACATATAGTAATTTCCTTAATGAAAGGACACTTTTCAATTTTCATCAACAATAATAAGTTCTGTTCTCTAATAATGCATGAACATGGCTAAGTATCGTATTGAATAGTTTCATCATCCAGAATACAGGTGTAACTAACAGAACTGCACTGTAATTTTAAGCACAGTGGTATGGAAAAACCAAGAGATCAACTCTTGCCTGGCTCTCCATACACTGCTAACAGCGCTGTGCAGAAGCTGCCTTAGCCATAGCAGAACAGGGAGAGCTAAACATCCTCCGTCCCATTGGCAGGCTCCAGTGTCACATCACAGCAGATCTTTGAAGCTGAGCGCAGCATGTGAAGGCTTCAGCAAGTCACCATTTATTTTGATGCTGGAGAAAAGTGATTGTTATGGTGAATAAAAGACTGAAAGATTATCTCCTGTCTTCTCCACTGTTCCTTTTATCTTGTCATTTTTATCTTGTTTATTATTTTTTATTTTAATTTTTAATTTAAAAAACCAAAAACAAATAAGAGCAAAGACAGAAACAAAAAGAGCAACATAAAACAATAAAAGTGGTAAAGAATTTCAAAACAAGAATAGAAAATGAACAATGGTTGTTATATTACTAGACTATTACTAGTATTGCTTCTTCTAGTGATATGTACCATAACTTTCTTTTTCCTTTTGTAGACATAACTAAATAAGACAATAATATTTGGCTGTTTTTTTTTCAGAACTGTAAGAAACAATGCAAATCCTTCTTCACAATTTCCTTGATCGCATAACTCCAGATTTGTAGCCATTTTTATTTTTATATTGTCAGAGTCTTTAATATTTACTTTCTGGAACTATGTTCCCAAAAGAAATTTGGGCTTTGTTCTATACTTAAATGAATTCAATGTTCACTGTTCATCCTATTCCCATGTTTTCACATTCAATTTAAGTATCTTTTGTTGTCAAGTTCTTTTCAGAGGAATAGCTCGTGCTCCTTTTCAAAAAATGATCAAAAACTGCATCTGAGCAATACACAAAGGAAGAATGTCACCTGTCCACACAACATGGAAAAATAACTGCATATCAATCACACACTGCCAACTAATACATTGTAATCATATTTTCCTTTCTGTTATTGTGATGGAGTTTGCTAGTTTCCTTCCTCAGTGTCTACGTTAGTCTTCCTCCTTACCAATGAAATTTTATTTTTGAGTTTATTGCCCACAAAGAAGAAAGCACTTTCCAATTTTACTTGTAAATATCTACATTTTGTCATATTCTGGGAAGTGAGATGTAATTTTAAGTTTAATATGAAATTTAAACAGTTAAATCAGCTGACGGGACACTTTCCTGCAACTGTTCAGTCCCTAAGGTTTATTCCTTCTAGATTGCAATGTAGACATGGTGACCAGATTTCTAGGAGGTTTTTGGGATCCATAATTGATCTTGAAGCAGGAGATCATCTGGTAGAAATGTAAAAATAGTGACAGGTTCCAGTGATCCAAAATAGTTGATTATTTCTTTATTTAGTATATGTTAACAAATGTATATTGCATTAATTAACAAATGTAAGCATTTATATTGTGCACAACAGAAGGTGCTTTAAGTAAAAAGGTTTATAGCATATGTTGGCAAAATTGTGAGAAATAGGAAAGTGCTATATAATTATTAAGAATAGAAGTATGTAAAAAAGGTACTGTAATGAAAAATTCATAGGTGGAATTCATTTTATTTTAGGAAAATGCAAAGTTATAATGTTTTCACAAAACTATCTTAAAGACAATGTATTTTTAAATGCCCTGGATTGAATATTCAAAACTATTTCAGTACCTTTGTGTTTTCTCCTCTATGTTCATTAGGGATGTTGGCCTGTAGTTCTCTTTTTTGTTGGGTCTTTCTCTTGTTTGGGTATCAGGTAATACTTGTCTCCAGGAAGGAATAAGCCCTTGCGCTTTCATTAGTTTGAGGAGTATTGGCCTCAAATCTATTAATTTCTGGTAGAATGCATCAGTGAATCTATAAAGACCTTCATTTTTCTTTGTTGTTAAGTTTTCAATTACATTTGTCATTTCATTGACTTATATTGAGGTATTCAGAATTCTTATATCTTCTTGATTCAGTTTTGGCAATTCATAAGTTCTTAGGAATCTGACTGGTTTTTTTCTGAGTTTTCCATTCTCTAAAAGTAAAAATTTCCAAATAGGTATGAATGACCTTTTGAATTTCCAGAGGATCTTTACTGATTTCAAAATTTTAATTCCCCATTGCATTAATTTAAGTTTTTTCCTTCCTTTATTTGATAAGATTGGTTATGGATTTATCAATTTTACTTATTCTTTCAAAGAACCAACTCTTTGATTCATTAATTCTTTTCATTGTTTTGTTAGTGTCAATTGCATTAATTCCTGTTCTGATTGTTGCAATTCGCTCCCCTGTATGGGCTTTGGGCTTGACTTGCTTTTCTTTTGTGTTATTAGTTTGTTTATCTGTTCTCATTTTATTTTCCTGATGTGAGAATTCACCACCATAAATTTCCCTCTTAGGACTTATTTCTTTGTGTTTCACAGGTTCCAGAGTATTGT
>NW_004524647.1:6073113-6084388 GCF_000260255.1 Octodon degus
CTTCTTCTTCTTCTTCTTCTTCTTCTTCTTCTTCTTCTTCTTCTTCTTCTTCTTCTTCTTCTTCTTCTTCATCTTTTCTTCAATTCCAAGTATGCTGGGAAATCATCCACATCCAGTGACCCACAGGTAGCTGGCTGGGTTAGCTGGCTGATTCATTAAGTTCATTTATGTTTTACTTGATCTACTATAATCTTATGTCAGATTATTATTTTTCTATTTCAAAGTGTATGTCCCTTCCCTTTCTTTCAGTTACTTGTGTTTTAGTTTAATATCTTTGAATAGTTCAGAATGAGACTCCTCCTCTATTTAGCCATATTGTTTCCCTGTTCCATACTATTTTATAGCAAAAATTGAAACAAATACTATTTTATAGCAAAAATTGAAACAAATAATGAAAATTTAAAGGTAATTTTACCACAGTGTGACTCAACATAGGGATCATAATGAATACTAGACACATCTTGATGACATGTGCTGTAGTAGTCATAAGGGGTACAATAACTAGAGGAAATTCAACCTTATGCAGCTCTGAATAGTAATATATAAAGTAAAGGAAAGTTATGAAAGCAGTGCATAGAAGCTGCGTCTGCCCACCATTGCAGTTTTCATTGAGGCAACTATATAGAAGTAACAATTCATGACCTGGAATATGAAAGGTTTGGTATTAAAAAAGCAAACTTTAGAAAGATGATCATATGAAGTCTTAGAAAAAGTCAATTTCTAAATCATATAGGACCTTGATTATCTCCATGAGAAGAGAGCTAGGACTCCTGTGAGCAACCATTAATTGATAGGACTGGGGAATTAGTAGATAAAGGCTCTTCTTAAGTTCTTTGAGGTACTAGTGCCTGGAAAAGTTACTAATCAAGACCACTTATTGACTTAAAATTGTATTCCTTATGGAAGTTCTTGCAAGGACCTTTCATAATTATACATCATTCCATTCCCATTTTCAATGGTTAAAAGAGCATCTAGGGAGATTTTTCCAAAATGTATATGTAATCATATGATTATTTTCCGTCTTAAAACCAAATGAGTTCTTATGAATTTTATAATAAAAGTCACACTCTAACATGGTTCATGACATCCTTCCTGATATGAATTTCATATGTCCTTATGGCTTCCCTGCCTTCACGATTACCATTTCCAGTTTTCATGATTCCAAATCTTTTCTAACAAAAAAAAAATATACATCAGAGTGACTAGTGTTACCTGGAACAAAAGTCTGAATGGGCACTAGCCAGAGATGACAACATAACAAAAACAAAGGGAGTGCATATTGATCTGGGAAGCCCTTTCATTAGACGTTCAGGAGCTAGAGCAAGGAAATGCTTAGAAGCACTGATTCCTAAACTTAATGAGGCATCAGAATCATTTGGAGGGCCAAACCAATAGCTACCAATTAAATATTTCCATTTTCACAAGTTCTCAGGTGGTGCTATTTCTCTATATTTTAGGAACCACTGACCTAGTGTAATATGCAGATACATATAAGAAAAATAACAGTAAGTAGGGTTATATAGAAAGAAGGCATGGAATTGATAATTTAAAATGAAACTGTGTATAATTGTTTTATAAAACAACAATGAAGGAAGTCAGGGTGGTGGCAGGGGAGTGAGGTAAACTTTGTTCTCAATGGGCACTATAGAACGGACATTAGAATATGGACAGTTTTAGTTGTGTCTGGCTGTTAGGAAGATAAAATGTGCCAAATAGGTCCAGAATAGTTTCCATATATAAGCACTATAATTTCACAACTTCCATCTTTGTAGATGCTTAGATGCTGACTCTGCGCAGTGACAATTTTAAGAACATGAGATATAAAGCTGATAAGACATAGCTCATGTTATTAAGAAGAGCAAAAGCTTTGCCTATGCTGATCCACACTTGTTCTTATGCTGTTTTCTGTTCCTTGATTCATTTTGATTTAACAGCTATGCTGTGGTATTGCAAGTATTTGTTTCATCTTAACTGTGATCTTTCTTTGAAAGAAATGTGAGAGAAGTTCTCTAAATCAGTCAAGATGAGTAATAGAACCCAAACAGCAGATGCCTGTAAATGTTTCTGAAGTGGTGGGTTTGGCTACTGTATGCTTCACTTCAAATGGCCTTAGGCTCTGCCTTTCAGGATTTGTGTCAGTTTCACCACCTCCACTCAGCATCTTTTGATCCTTGAGCACTGGGAACATTTTGTGAATTGCTTATGTCTTGTAGCTTATTAAGACAGTGTTATTTATAAGTTTACATACTTTGCTGATAGGAATTAAATTTGTCAGAATAACTCTGTATTCTCCCAACTTGAAACATGGCTTTGCATTTTGCATAGAGTTCACACAACATGTACTAAACATGAATGGAATTGAACTTCACAACAATTAAGGGTATTGGAGCACTTCTTAATTAATTTATTTAAATTCTCTGGTGTCAGGGAAACGTGTCAACTTGATTGACTTTGGGTTCTCACCTGGAGATTAAAGGCACATACTCCTGGTTATGTTTTGCTGGGTAATGGATCCATAACCTAAGGCTATATGTCTGGTCCCTCAATCATTCTCTAGCCCCATTCTCTTGCTCTACTTCCCTGACTCCATGAGCAAAGCATCTTTATTCCTCCTTACTGTGCGCAATGATCACTCTAACTTGTAGCCAGACAACCCTGGTATGAATCTCTAAAATGATAAGCCAAATTAAATATCTCCTGTAAGTTATGTCAGGTATTTGGTCCCAAATGACAGGGATACTGACTACTGACAGCACAAAACTAGGAACTGGTGTTCATACTGCCTTCAGAGTTCATTAGATTTGTCTATGTTAATCTAAGTTTGTTTGACTACAACTGTATTTCTAATTACCAACATTTTGTTCAAATAGGCATGAACACGAGCATCTAGTTCTAGTAGGTAAACTACAGAATATGTGTACTAGGGGGTTATAACTAGACAGCTCAAATTAAAACATAGATTGGCAGATGTATTGATATGTAGGTTATAATTTAATATCCAGGACTCTAATAACATTTCCTACCAAAAAAGTAAGAAATGAGAGTATAGAGAGAAGCACCTGGAGCAGATCATACAAATCCCACTTATTGTAGGTTTTTTTTTTTGTTGTTGTTGTTGTTTTTTGTTTATTTTTTGTTTTGTTTTGTTTTTTGGTGGAACCAGGGATTGAACTCAGACCCTTGCCCTTCCCAGGGAAGCACTTATTCCACTGAGCCATCTCCCTGGCCCCCACCTACTTAGTGTAGGAATGAGCAGGTGACTAAAAACCAAAAAAAAAAAAAAAAAGACTATGAAAGATGTGAATAGTCAGATATACAAAAAAAAAGAAACTGTTCTAAATGAGGAGTCCTTCTTAAATGTGAAATTATTATGCAGAATCAGAAGTGTTTCCCCAAATCCTCAAGTGTTCAAAAGTGAGGCTTTTGGACAAGGATAAGATTATTGGTGCACTAACCTTTTGAAGTTCCTCATTAGAAGAAGTAAGTCAGTTGTGGCATAAACTGCAAGGATATTTTCTTAGCTCCTATCCTTTCTTCTCTCTTACTTTTCATGTTTTCGCAACATTAGTTTTCCCTACCTAAGAGTAAGTGATAGCTTTCCTTTTATGCTATCCTCTTAAATCTCTTTTTTCAGAGTAATATAGTTCCCAATATAGAGGTGTTTTACATCCTTTGTTAAATTGATTCCTAGGTATTTCATTTTGTTGATGCTATTTTGAAAAGTGTTGCTCCTCCAATTTATCTCTCAGTGAGTTTGTGAGGAGAAAGGCTATTGATTTTTTGAGTTTTGATTTTGTAACCAGCTCACTACTGAATTTGTTTATTAAATTTAGCAGTTTTAGTGGAGTTTTGGAGGTCTTTTAGGAAGAGCATCATGTCATATGCAAATAATGCTCATTTAACTTTTTCCTTTCCTATCATTATTCCTTTTATTTCTTTCTCTTGTCTAATTGTTCTGGTTAATGTTTCTATAACTATGTCGAAAAAAGAATGGAAACACTGGACATCTTTGATAGTTTCTGATTTTACACTGAATCCTTTCAGTTTTTCTCCATTTAGTATGAGGCTGACTATTGGTTTTGCATAGATGATTTTTGTCAGATTGAAATAAAGACCATGTATTCCAATGTTCTGTAGGGATTTTGATATGAATGGCTTCTGGACTTCATGTCAAAATTATTTTCTGCAATGATTGAGATGATCATGTGATTTTCTTCTTTGACTCTATTGATGTGCTATTACAGTTATTGCTTTACAAAAGTTGAGCATCCCTGCATCCCTGGGATACATCTGCATAAATTGAGACTCTGTTCCCACATGCTGTCTACCACCAACAGCAGACACAAGTCTGAAAATGGAGTTTTTATTGTCTTTGTGGTTTTCTTTTTGTTTTCTGATTCTCTCCTTCATTATTTGACCTTGTTCATATATGAATGTGAACATGGTTTCAAGCCTCTTTGTTATATTAGTTCACGTCTGTTCTTTTGAGATCTTTCTTCTGTCTTTCCTTCTAGTTTTTTGCATCAGTTTACCAGTTAGTGTGATCCCCCATTGCCCTCAAGACTTATGCCTAAATTCCTCTTTTTCCACTTCTCTATTTTCTCATTAATCAATTTTAAATTTTACCCTCTAATGGAAAAATAAACATAAAAGAATGTCTACACTGCATATAATTTTCTGGACTGTTTTAGATTTTATTTTGTAAGTACAAATCTTCTTCATACAGCAAAAGGTACCAAATTAATAGCTAGCCCAGTTTGTCATTTTTGAGGCTGTGCTTGATTCTACTGTCATTGCTCATGATACCACAATAGCAAAAAGTGACTTAAGTGTTTTAATTAGCTGTCATTCCTGGTATTTCAAGACTAAAATTGACTAAGAGTCTCAGAAAAATATTATGGAATGGTGCCAGAGAACCAGTGGCTGGGTCAAACAGGCAGCAACATTTCATCTACAACAAATTAAAGGGGTAGGATCTTTAAACAGATTTAAGACACAAAAAATAGTTATCACTGGAAGATAACTTAGAGAAGTAGTCATTTCCTAAGGGTTCTAAATACTAGCAGTAAGTCAATCCACCATACGCAATTCACAAGCATCACCCCAGAAACCAAACTAAAAAAAGAAAAGAGTAGAAAATGAGAAGACACTTAAATAGGAGGCAAGCCCAGATATCCAGTTCACCAAAGGAAATTCCAGGGGGCCATGAGGTAGAATGATCCAAAAGCCACCTACCTGACCTCTCTAAAGTGGTAAAAACATGCAGTAGCAACAAAGCAATTGAATATGACTATAGAAAAATCAATTCAGAAATAACTTCTCAGACAATTGCAGAGATGGTGTCCACAATGAAAATCATGTTTAGTGACTCTAGAGCAGATACAGATAAAAAGCAGAAGTGGATGAAGAAATTTATAGAAGTCATGAATGCTCAACATTGGAAAAAAATGGAATCAGTAAGACAGACTCATACAGATATCTAGGAGAGTAAAAATCCCATTGAAAGTATCTTTTTAAAATAAAAATGTCTAAGGGCCAAGGAAATGGCTCAGTAGAATAAGCACTTGCCTGGCAAGTGCAAAGAGCCTGAGTTCAATCCTTGGTTATTTTAAAAAATAAAATAAAATAAAATAAAAATGTCTGTAGCAGATTAAAATACTGTATGGTCAGGATCTCAGATATAGCAGACAGGCTGTGATTAGTGATAATGTTTCCTCAAAAATAGGAAACTGGCCGTGGGAAATCAATATGGCAACTGCCAGATGAGACAAAGAAGAATAACTTAAGATTGATTGGAGTCAATGAAAAAGGAGAGATAGCACAAATAACATAAAAAATTACAGATGTCTTGGCAGAAAGCTTGCCTTGCAGAGAAAAAGAACTGGACATATAGATAACTGAGGAGTATAGAACTCCAATTAGCCATGATCCAAAATAAAACTCTATAGCCAAACATACTCTAATCAACATTATAGAAATTCAACACAAGAGTACAATCTTGAAAGCTATTAGGGAATAGAAACAAATCGCCCATAAAGGAAAGCCTATCAGAATCACAGCTGACTTCTCAGCACAAACCCTTGAATCAAGAAGAGCTTGGAGTAAAATATTTTAAGTTTCAAAGGAAAATAACTTTCAACTAGATTGTTGTACCACATAAAACTGTCTCTCAAAACTGATAGAGAAATCAGGTACTGCCATAAGAAAAAAAAAATCTGAGGAAATTTATGACCACCAAAGCAGGACTCCAGAAGCATTTTAAAGAACATTCTAGAAAGAGCTACCAAAGGCTCCATGAGAACCTACAGAAGGAATACCATAAGCCAGGCAAACAAATAAATGAGGGTGGTGGAGGAGGAGCCAACAGAATCAAAATAGCATGAGAAGGGTAAGTCGAATCATATCAGTAATGATCTCAATTCACCAAACAAAAGATGCGGTCTGGCACAATGGATCAAGAAGCAAGATCTAACAATATATTGCATATAAGAAACAAATTTTTAAAAAATAAACACATTTAATTTAAAAATAAATTCATAGACATAGACTGAAAGGATAGAAAAATGCTCTTTGTAACAGGAACCCAGAAAGAAGCAGGGGTAGTTATTCTATTTGTGATCAAACTGAATTTCAAGCCAAGACTGATTAAGAGAGATAAAGAGGGTCATGACATCCTTGTGAAGGAAACAACCCAGGAGGAAGAGATAACAGACATTCATGCAGCAAATATCAGTTCACCCAGCTCTATAAAACAAATATTGACAGGCATGAAAAAATCAAATAAACACTGATAGAATTAAAATAAGTGATCTCTTGGTGCCTGGGTGATGGCTCAATGGAAAAAGCACTTCCCTGACAAGCACAGGGGCCTGAGTTCAATCCCTGGTTCCAGAGGAAAAAATAAAATAAATAAATAAACTGGATGATCTCAATACCTGACTGTCAAAAATAAAGATCAAGACAAAGTGATAAAAAAGGAACAATGAACTATTAGAACTAAACCTAACTTTTGAATAAACAGATTTAGTAGACATCTTCACAACATAAGAGTACACATTCTTATCAGCTGCACATGGGATGGTTTCTAAAACAGAATGCATACTAGCTCATAGAAAATGATTCCATTGCTTACATAAATGCAAAGCAATCAAAATAATCCTATGCATATTATCATATCATTTTGCAATAAAATTAAAAATCAATGGCAAAAAAACAGGAAAAAAAGAGAAAAAAACCACCAGAATATTAAAAGCACATCAGTGGGTCCCAGATGAAATTAAAGAAAAAAATAAGACAGTTTCTGCAATTAAATGATAATGATAGTACAACATACAAGAACCTGTGGGATACAATGAAAGCTTTCCTGAGAGGAAAATTTATACCAGTGAATAAATTAATGTGCTGGGGTCTAAAACTGCTACAAAGAATCAAAAATATGGTTCTTTGAAAGGGTAAATAAAACTGAAAAACACGCAACCTTATCAAAAAAGAAAAAGAAAGAAAAGAAAAAACACAATTAGTAATTAAAAGGGTGAAATCACAATGAACTCTGCAGAAATACAGAATATCATCTGTATTCAAATAAGATGGAAAATGCAGAAGTGGACAGATTCCTAGATGCATAGGAACTACCAAAACTGAACCAAGATGATATAAAAATCCTAAATAAATTAATATCAATTAATGAATTTGAACATGTGATTAAGAACCAACCAACAAAGAAAAGCCTAGCCCTGCTAGATTCACTGGTGAATTCTACAATAAATTTAAAGACCTAACACAACTGCTTCTCAAACTCCTCAATGAAATTGAAAGGGAAACAACACTACCAAATTTATTCCTGGGACAAAACATTGTCCTGATAGCAAACCAGACAAGGACCTAATTAAGACAGCAAATTACAGACCAGCCTCTCTAATGAACATAGATGCAAAAATCTTCAGTAAGATCCTAGCAAACAGAATGCAGAAAATCAAGAATATTATACACCATGACCAAGCAAGCCAACAGTAGCTTTTTGTCAGGGTAGTGGATAATCTTGGCAATCATGATCCTTCTGCATGAGACCAGATTCTTTCAGCCTGCAGTGTCAGTGCACCTTCTGTGGGCTTGAGCCCTGCTAGGATCTGCTACATGGATCCAGCAGCCATACTGATTTCTGAGACCAGTCAGCCCCTCTCCAAGATGGTTGCAGCAGGCCAATCGCTCTCTCATGTGGGACTGAACACTCAGCACTCACTGCCTGCTAATGCAGTCTTTCACATCCCCTCCTCCCCTCCACTGCTGAATCTCTCAATGGAAGCCTCTGGATCCACATGTGGACCCATGTGTCCAGAGGTTTGAACCACTTCAGGAGGAGCAGTTCCTATGCTAAAAAGAGGGTACTTCCAGCTACTTATTTTACTTAATTGAAGTTTCTCTCTTCACTCACTTTGTAGGCATAATTCATGCTTCAGGTCCTTCCTACTTCAAGGGGACCCCTTCTCTCCTTGTTTTCCTCATATAGCTATATTTTAGCATTTGAACAATGAGTCTCAGAATTATTTCTCTGATCCTTAACACTCTGCCATCCTCTTCTTCTTTTGTAATTCCACAAACCAGAATCTAGTTTGCATCAAGGCAGTAAAATGTATTTCAAGAAATAACCTTATAGAAAATAAAGTCAGTAATTAAGATGAGTGATCTAATATTAAAAGTGTTTGGCCTTTCTCAGGTGGGGATTAAAGACATCATGAAAAAGCACTACATACAGCAGCATTAGCAAGGCTTAACTCATACCTCCAGCCCTAGACCTTGTTATTACAAAGGACCCTCAATCACTGAACTCTGAAATACATCATTGTGTTCTTGATAGTCACTCTTCCCATAAGCCTCCTCCAAACAATTCCTGAGTGCAGAGATCCCAAGTTTATGCCCTTCTGGAAAGTATGAGACTCTGCTAACACTGACTTTGGTTGAGGAATTTTTACAGCTTTATCAGAATTTTCTTAAAACAACACAGAAGTCTAAGATAATTCCATTCAATCTTCTGTTTTCCTTCTGTTGCTCTTTCATGTTAGAGCAGACTTCATTATGTCCACCTCTCCTGGCCCTCATTACATTAAATCGAACATGAATTTTCCTAATAAAGAGCTTTCTCTTTTTTGCTTTTTGAGACAGGTTCTCATTATATATTTCAAGATGGCCATAATCCTACTTTGTAGCCCAGGCTGGTCTCAAACTTGCAACTATCTTGTCTCAGCCTATGAATTTCTTCTATGTTTAATCCCACCACAGCTACTTCTTCAAAGACCTAAAAGTAACACAAGATGTTACTTTTCAAGGTGACAAAAAAATACTCCCTGAAAAACTTCTTTTTCAACAGAGTTTTATTCATTTTAGGTTGTCCTAAGGCAGATTTCCTAGCTCCATTTTTAAATAGATTTATAAAGCCATCTTTCTAGATTCATGCACTTCATATAGATTTGACCAATGTCACTTTTTGAGCAGTAATTACAGGATTCCTAACTTCCTTAACTGGATATTTTTTTAGTTCTGAAATTCTGTTGTTTTCATGAGATTCGATTAGTTTAATACCACTGAAAAAATCAAGGGGTTCCAAGGATACTAAGAGGGTACCAAGGGGGTACCAAGTAAAAAAAGTCTATGTCTCTGTCTCTACTGAATATGTTTGAAAATAAGATTGTGTTTTTCCAGCTTTGGTGGTTGTTTTAGAAGCCATGCCATAATACTACCAGAAGGCAATCTGAGTTTTTTGTGTGAATTTAGGCTTTATGTACCCTGTCACTGTAACATCTTCTGAAATGCAAATTTATATTTTAATCTTTAAGAGGTTTTTTTGAGCTGCAGAGCTAAAAATAGGGCCTGCTTGCCTCAAAGCCATCAATCCATGTATCCGTGGTTCACCTCCATGCCCCCAAAGCTGTCGGGCTGACATTGTGATTGTACATGTTTGTCCTTGAGCAAATAACTAGCAAAATTCTGACCATCATATACAAGGTTACCAGAAAAGTCACAAGTACATAAGAAAAAAACAGCAATATTAGGTCACTTTTAAAAGTCTTTACAATTTCTTTCAGTAATGTTTTCTTGTTTTCAATGTTAGGTCTTTGAAAATTTTTGATTTTGTACTGTTAACCTCCCATTATGATATGATCATAAATTATAATTTTATTTAAATTTCAGATTGGGAATTTCTAGTACGTATCAGTATAATTAAATTTGTATTAATGTTGTGTTCAGCAACATTGCTAAATTTATTATTCATAATACATTCGCTCTATATTTTGTTAGATTTTCCAAGTCGCAATCATGTCAACTGCAAATGAAACCTGGTTTACTTCTTATTTTCCCATTGCATTGTCTTTTATTCCTTTTCTTGCCTATGGTAGTTGGCAAGAAAATGTTGAGTGAAGATGGGCTTGTGTTTCTTCCAACCTTAGCAAAAATCATCAGGTTCTTAGTATAATGATAGCAATGAGTATTTCCTTGGTGACTTTTCTCTTGTTGGTGAATTTCTCTTCTATATTTAAGTTTGCTGTAATTTTTTATTATATCTCTTAGGGAGCACTCTATTTCATTGTTTAATATGTAGTATCAAAAATACATACATTTTATATTTTAGTAAAGAATAAATTCAGCCTCCGTTACTCCATGTTGGCCAATATCAGAAGGCTAGCACTGATTTGTAGAAATGAACTACCATGAAACAAAACTGCTGTTTGTTTGTTTTTTTTATGTTCAGTATTACTGCCAATATTTCTTTTGGGTAATAGAAATCTGAATTCTTTAAGAAAGGATGGCTTTTGCATATGAGAATAAATGCTCACTTCTGCCACTTTCTATAATCTTCTAAGAGACGTCACTTTTTAATTTATGCTTCTTGTCTATACAGAAAAAAGAGGATGTTTATTTAAAAGAATATTATTCAAATAAATCACCTGAGGCGGAGCATGGCAGCATATGCCTGTAATCCTAGCATTAAGGAGGCTGATGCAGGAGGATTCCTGTGAATTTGGGACTAGCCTGAGCTATAAAGTAAGCTCAAGCCCAGCCTGAAATGCATAGCCAAAATCTGTCTCAAAATTACAAAAAATAAAAAATTAATTAAATAACCTGAACACAATTTGTGACACATTAAAGTAACTTGTACAATTGGAAGGAAGGGTCCTGAATTTTGAATGAGATAAAGAGGTATTGACTTAGTTATTTTTCAATTATTATCTATCCTTTGATCAGTTAATTGCTCTAACATTTGGACATTTGGATATATATA
>NW_004524647.1:6084488-6092958 GCF_000260255.1 Octodon degus
TCTGGAAAATATAGTTCCACAGCACAGTTAGATAATGGATAACACACTTTATAGAGATATACTTTAGGTCTTTGCCTTATCTCAAATACTATTATTGACTATGTAACCAGAATGAAACTTACCACACCCTTTCTACTTTGCATACATAGGTGTTTTTGTTATACTTTGGAAATAACACAGAACAATGGCTCAAGAAATCTCAGTCATCACTGTGGACATGAATACTTCTCTATGCGTCTTCTCTTTTCTTCTCTATGAAATGAAGATGGTGAATTAAGTCCTTTAATATGCCAAACTTTATTTATTATACTTCCACTAAAAGAGTGTCTTACATTATGTGCTAGAGATTCAGAGCTGAAAAGAGTCATTCTCCATCTACTCACAGACATGAAAAAGGTAGGTATGCAAAGGCAGCATGATAAACACTATGAAAGTATCCATCAACAATCATTAATACACATGGAGTATTCACTATCTGCTAGATCTCCAGGCAAATCTGTGTATTGTTATCACATTTCAATTTTACACAACTTCTTAAGGTAGACACAATGTACTTCCACTTCAATAACACACAAACTGAAGTAGAGAAAGGAAAAAGTAATTGTTTTAAGATCGTATGGCTGGAATGGGAAGGCTGACCTTCTCTCCTTTGCTACTGGACTCCTGGGATGCCTTCCTCACCACACTTCAGAGGCACCTCCCACAGGAGTGAGAGCTATCACACTGAGTATATGGGGTGTTTCCAAAGGCACAGGAGGAATACTTCAAACAGATTGGCACTTTGGAGGGCAGACAGTCAGGGAAGCACCATGATATTCTCCTATTACTTCTTTACAAATTAAAGAGGCCATGACATTTTATAACTCTAAAAAATGACAAATTTCGCTCAGTTGACTTTTCTTGCTTAAATGACAGGTCAAAACGTTTCCATTCTAGCTAATGGCTGCCGATTCAGCCAATCTAGAGAATTCTAGGAGGATAATGATGAGGTACTGGACTTAGTCTGCCTGAGGCACTGCCTGCAGGTTTTAACTGCCAGGTCATCATTTAATAATTGGGACAGCAGGGGCATTTCAGTTATTTTTATCCTGCCATCTTGACTCTTTCTAAGCCTTTTAATCAAAGAAGCTTCCCTAAGTGTTATAGCATTTTAAAAACATTAGAAGAAAGGCAGGAGAGGCGTTATCTGGAGGATCAGTGGACAGGCTCTTCCCAGCAGAGAGGTGAACTCTAACCTATGTGAGGGCAAAAAAATAATTAGTACTTACAAATTTAAAAAGGAGGAAAATTTAAGTGCCAGTCAAATGCTGTTTAACTTTCCCATCATTTTCTGAGATTTTAATGAGAGGACCAAAAAAGAGGGCAATTCAAATAATAGCAGGTAGATGTAAAGATCACCAGCATAGCCTTGTATCTCTGTCCTTCCAGACTGGAACTTTTATGTCTTCCACTCTCCTTGGGTAGGAATAGGCAGGCTTATTCCTTGCATTTAGTGTTGTTTCCTTCAATCAGCCTTAAATAACAGCCAAAAACCAGTTTTATACACATAATATAAAGGTTATATGGAGTGGTGTCTGCCATGTAGGAGATATCTTCTACAAAGGGGTAAATAGAAAACAATAATGGACAAAGCCCCTTTGCAATGACTTAAACACTTGCTCATTAATTAATCCAAATATGTAGTGAATATTTACAATGTCTACAGAGCATTGAGACACATGGACCAGTGCACCACTAACTCTGCTTTCCAGAAACCCACAGTCACATGTGAAGAGTAATCTATAAGTGGATAATTACCAGACAGTGTGGAAAGAACACAATAAGAACATGAGCACACAGCAAAAGAAACTAACCCAGTCTTGCAATATTTTGACCAGTTTGAACTGCTTCACAGAATGGAACTTTAATGTATAGCTCAAATTGAAGGAAACAGACTGAAAAAAGTGGGAGTTGGGTAGAGTTATCTCAGAAAGGGTTAGCAACTTGCAGAAAAGGAACTTTCAGTGAACTTCCAAGGAGGCTGGTGAAATATAGAACTGGGAGGTAGGAGATAGGTTTTATCCTACCAAGATTCATAACAAGAATTAATTAACTAAGTGTTAGTAATTTTACTTTTGGTGGCTTGAGTGCTCCTTGTCTGTTGTTTGTTATAAAAATGATGTCTTGCTCAGTTTTCTTAAAGCACACATATCACAAGGGTGTTTTGCAGCCTTTCCACTTTTTCTAACAACACTGAATTAAGAAAAGGACAAAGAGAAACAAATATGATTGGGCCTTTTCTGTGAACTCTTAACCTAAAGCTATGTTCTAGTAAGGCTGTATAAAGAACACACAGTGTAGTGTAATAAATAAAAATAAATATTATGTTGTTATGGCAATTTTTAAAAGAAGAAAGACAAATTTTGAAGAGGAATTTGTTAAGCTGAGTGTAAATCAAGAAAAAGAAAGGAACCAAACCATCTGGAGGAATAAAGAAAGCCCTTGCAAAGTGATTCCATAGACCTGGACACAGGAATGAAAAGGGATTATTTGACCTAACAAGGTTAATTACATGGAGAGAAATAAGAACAAAAAACTAGGGCTGCTGACAAAAGGAAGAATATGGGAAAAATTGCATATCATGAAAACATTTGGCCATATTTTAATTAGTTTCTCTAGTGCCAGTGGTGGACTGCAAACTGAAACAGTTATATAAGTTGAAAAAGTATAATATTGAGTAAGTGAGAAATGATTAGAAAAGGCTACCAACTGGAAAAAAGAAAGCAACTAGGTTATTTAAATAGTCCAAGTAGATATAATGAGGGCTTGTTATAAGTTAGTGGTAAACAATCAACAGATGTTAGGTTCAAAATACACTTAGTGACTAGAACCGGCAATGGCATACTGACCAACTGGTTGTGAATGGTGGCCAGTGGTGTAGAGCCAAGGATGACTTTTATGTTTCTAACTTCAGAGATAAAGTGAAACTTCATGATCACCTGCCACTTATTCTTTATTACCCCCATGAGAACAATGAAATGCAGGGAAGTCACTTACTTTTCCTAAACTGAGCATCTGTTAATTGACCAATGTGGAATACAACCTGCCTGCACTTGCTGAGGTCATACTCTGTCCCTGGGTGATGGTTTTGCTGTCCTAGAGTTAGGGAGTAAGAGCAACATAGAGCAAAAGTCCTAACTGAACCCATGAGACCGTCTGCAGGATATACTTCAAGGTGAAAATATCATAAAGTATGAAATAGAAATCAAGAGGCCTCTAAAACAGCCCCTTTACTATGTTATCCATGTTTAATGTTTACTTTCCTCTGAATTAACCACTGGTGTTCTAAACATCTTCTCTGTTTTGATCTTTCTCATCCTTAGTCACTCATCAAGCATTAAGCAGTGTTACTCAGAAAATAAAATATAATTAGAAGTAATTCACAGTAATTATGACATTGAACACACTGAATAATGAGATTGGTTATCATCTCTTCTGCCACACAAACCATCTGTCCTCTCCTACTGTTCCTCCACCTCCCGTAGCTAAGAGTTTTTAACCTACAAAACAAATTTTATTGTTCATCTAAGTATCATTTTAAAGCTCTTTGTACAAATAAGAAAATGAAATAAGGAGAAGCTGTAAGTTATAAAAGAAGACCTTTGAAAGCTCACACTTATTTCTAGGCAGCAAAATGAAGTCATTAATCTATGGGGACTTCATCCGTTTTTCTGTCCTCATCATATAAACACAAATTTTCTGTTACATTCCCAATACATTTGTTGGAAGAAGAGAGTGAGAGATGAATTAAATGAACACTCACTCGATAATTCCTGACCTTTCCTTTAGCATGACAGTTTTATCAATCAAGCAGAGAGATAATATGATGAGGATAAAAAGCTAATATTCTCTCCTGGTGAAAAAGAATCAATGACACTTTCACCTACAGCTTTATTGAAAAATGGATGATAATGGCCCAAGCACACCTACCAGAGAGATCTGCTTGAAGCCACGTTTAGCAAACTTCTAAGAAGATGAAATATTACTGAAATTGTAGGGAGGCCCACAAAGAGGTGAACGAAAATTTCTTAAAATGAATGCAATAAGCTTTTTTATTCACCCAGTCTGTAGAGTGGCAATGAAGTGCCGTTTATGGAGAGGAAGAATGAAAGCTGTAAATTGTTTGAGTTCACTGCTTTTCATATTGAACATTCTTATTTGGTGATCGCAACAGTTTCAACCCTTGGGGAAACTTGCTCTAACTTTCGGACTCCAGCTATCACACAAGGGAGAGAAAAGATTTACAGTCACTTATAAAATTTTTATCATAAGTAACAAATGAAGCTTATAAAATTATGTATGTTTGAAAAGCAGATTTCTGCCTCCTGGGGAGAAATTCACAAACCTTCTTTTTTTCCCCTCAAGCTACCTAATTAACCTCAAAGAAGAACTGTTAATCTTACTGGTCAGAATACAAAATATTGGCCAGAACACGTTCTTGAGTGAATTGTAAATAAAGTTACATAAGAACTGTTCTCTTGGTGCTGAGAAATATGTCAGTCCTACAAAGTAAAGCACTCTAAAGTTCAATCTTCTTTGTGGGTAGAAAGCTTATTAGCAGAGATTTCCAATTATACTACTACAGATTGCTAGATATCTATATTAAGAGTTTGCTTTTAAAGAATGAGTAATATTAAAAATTTATGCTTATGTCAGTGTCTTCTTATGTACGTCCAGAGAAATAGCTGGATAACTCAGATGGTCTTACCATTTCTAAAAGATGTCTCTTCTCATTTTCCAATAAATTGTAGGTCAAATCTATCCTATTCCCTCTTCCTACACTTTTTTTCCCCTTTCTACTGGATTTCTTTTCATCATGAAGAGAGACAGAAGCTCCTTTGCCTCTATTATATCACATGAAGTTCATAATTTTCAATAAAGAATCCCCCAAAACTAGGGCTTAATGAAGATCCAAGAGCTTCTAAAAAGCCCTAGGCATACAGAAATGTGGTCTGGTTATACTATGTTCAAAACCAGCTGCACAATTTTCTGATCTTAAAACAAAATCAAAATGCACATATCCTTGTTCAAAAATGAGCAAATTTTTTAAAATGGGTTGAGCAAAACTTAAACCAAGAGTAAATCTTTCTAACTATGGGTCTCATATGACTACATAGATAACATGTCCATGAGTCATAACTCAGTAGTATCTGCACTCTTTATTTAACCAAGTCTTATCATGGGATGGGCTTCAACCTATCCCAGAGTATGGAAGAGCTACCATCTACATCCCATTGCAGTGGGTCCTTTTTCCTAATAACTAATCTATTCTAATAATCAGCCAACATTGAGATCATTTCTGGCAGAAGAAAGCATTTTCATGGTATTGTAAAAACAGGCATATCTTTATTAAGATGATTCTTACATCCATTCTACTGTCCCTTTGTATCAAGATTGGATCAATGAGATATACACTCATGCCCTCAACTTCACACCAACACCACTTGATGTTGATTCTAAATGCTTCTAAAATAAACAAAGATGTAGTTTCTGGGAGATCTGATATATGAACATCTACATTAAGTCAAAAAATTAAATCTTTATTCCATTTTTCTGTACCAAATTTGATTTTTGTTGTTGTTTAGTCAAGCTCTTCATATTCACTAAAATATGAAGAAATGTATTACCTAATATTGGGTGTTATTGCACACCCAGTAACAAAAAAAGAAAAAAACACCATTGAAATAGAAAGGAATCAAGTGTCATAAAATGTATAAACATAACCTTTAACCAAGGAAACTATAAATTGTTATCAGTTCAGTTTATCATTCCGAAAAAAAGCATCACCCTCCATGTACAGCTTCCTTCCACCTATTTATCTTGTTAAAGTCTGTTTGCACTCAACGCATGGCCACATTATAAGTCTTATCTTTGAAATGTAGTCAATCTTATTGCTCTGAAACTGACAGCACTGGGCTGGCCAAATAGCTCAGCAGATTAAAGCTCCTGCAAGAAGTTGCAAGCATTTGATCCCTGGGCTGGATCCCCAGAGTCTGTAATGTGGCCCCGTCCCTGGGCGCCCTTTGAGAGCAATTGAGACTAGGTGTGGTGGCACACACCTGTAATCCCAGCACTTGGGAGGCTATAAAAAGGAGAATCACTATGAGTACGATCTAGTAGTGAGACCCTGAACACACTGTAGACCCTTCCTTAAAATACAATAAATAAATAAATAAATAAATAAATAAATAAATAAAACTGACCATGCTACTTTAGTCTCACTCAAAATAGGCTACTCTATCCTATGCTCCCAGTGACTCAGAGAGTTACCATATACTAATCCTTTGCTCATCCATTGAGTATCCTAAATTGAAGCCTAGAACAAATGAAACTATCATGACAATCTAACAAAGATTTTTAAAACATAATCAACATCTTCTGAGCCATGATAATGCTATAATCCAGAAGAATTTTTCCCAAAATATCTAATAGAGTGTTAGCTACTGTTCCTTAAATTCTTCCATGGGGAAAATATGTTAACTACAGACAATCATCTGACATGTACAGTCTCTTGCTGCATAAGTTTTGGCACTGTCAAAATTCTTATGTTCATTATGAATCTCAGAGAAGGAATCCTGGTCTTGTATTTTCCAAAGCGAATTTTCCATCAGCTTTTATAAAACTTGTTTTTCCCTAACATAAACAATATACCTGATTATATTCCTCAAAACCTATTTTAGAAGTGCTAGCCAAGACAGATATTAGTGTCATCAGTTACAGAGCAGATCCTAAGTTATCCTAGGATATACAAAACATCAAAGAATAGAAAAAAAGCAAAAATGTTTTCATTTCTACAGGATCATTTGTTTCTAATTCTGTAAAGTCCATTGCCTTGGAATTTAGCACATATTGGAGAGAAATCTTTCAGGAATAATTTAACTGAGACAGTCTTTTCAAAAATGTCTTATGTCATGACACAACACATGAACAATTCTTGTAGTTTTACAAAATACAGATATTTGTAGGGGTGACAATGATCTACCCTGAATGTCAACCTTTTAAAAAACTATTTACCTTTCAATTAGCCATGTGTGTCCACTTCCTTATTCAATAACAAATATCTGGGCCTGCTATCCAAGACTCAAGACAGGTCCTGCATAATCTTTGAATTTCCTGTACAAAGTTTATGAATAACTTTTTCCTCTGTTTGATTTTTCTTCATGTTTCCAAACTAAGCCTCTCAGAATACCAAGAAGGGGAAGATGTCTTTTTCCAAACTACATGTCCAACACTGCTCTTTGTGCTTTTCATCCTTGAACCCTGGGGAATCATCACAGCTCCACCAGTAAAAACCATTGCTGATGGCTTTTAAAGAATCTCCTTGGCTTCAATCATACAACCACTTGGTACTTTTCTGTGCAAGGTCTATGTTTAAGTTTCATTTTGTCAACCTCCCTATCCAGAAAACTCCTTGAACTTTAAATGGAACTGCACTAAATACAATGTATTTATCTGAATTTATACATTATTAAAATTGAGACTTCAAATACATAAATATAATTTAGCTTCCTACAAGTTTTGGGTACCACATGTAATTTTTGTTGTTATGAAAAGAATGTTTTTATCAGCTGTAATTCTTGCATAGCATAAATGCTAACACTTTCTTTGTGTAATCGTTATGCCAAAGCTAATAAACTCTCTTGTTAGTTCCGGCCCTTTATTTTACTCTTCATAGTCCTATGACCAACAAATATGTGAATAAAAAATATAATTTTTCTTATGGAATATGAGTCAGAGTTGGTTACAGTTTGAAAAGCACACAAAAATAAAAGAGAGAACTGATACTGAAAGTGAGGATAAAAACAAACAAATAGGGCTGACCAAGTAGCTCAGCACATTAAAGTGTCTGCAAGCAAGCACAGGGGCCAGTGGCTTTGATCCAGGGCCTGCCGTGCTGGCCCTTCCCCAGGGCTCCCAGAGAGGGCAATTGAGACTGGGTGTGGTGGCACGCACCTGTAATCCCAGCATTTGGGAGTCTGTAAACAGGAGAATCACTATGAGTCCGATCTAGTAGTGAGACCCTGAACACCCTGTATACCCTTCCTTAAAATACAGGAAAATAAATAAATAAATAAACAAAACCAACCACAAAAATTGTAAAAATTATTATTATGGCCTGAAAATGAAAATCATATTAAAATACTAAAATAAGAATAAAAGAATTTGGCCACACACAGTGGCCAGGGTTTGATCCCCAGTGTGCTGTACTGGTCCCATCCCTGGGGCACACTGAGAAGGCGATTGAGACTGGGCTGGGTGTAATGGCATGCACCTGTAATCCCAGAGCTTGGGAGGATGAACATAGGTGGATCACTACGAGTCTGATTTACATAGTGAGACCCTGTAAACCCTTATTAAAATACAAAGAAGAAGAAGAAGAAGAAGAAGAAGAAGAAGAAGAAGAAGAAGAAGAAGAAGAAGAAGAAGAAGA
>NW_004524647.1:6093282-6152709 GCF_000260255.1 Octodon degus
GGGAGATAGCTCAGTGGTCTAAGTGCCTGCCTGGTGAGCACAAGGATCTGGGTTGGATTCCTGGTACCACATGCCATGACATCCCTCAATCCCTTTGCATGCTACACCGACCACCAAAACTGGGCATAGTGGTACATGCCTATAATCTCAGCATGGGGAGGCTGAGATAGGAGGATTTTTATAAGTCTGAGCTGTGTAATGAGACCCCATACCAAATAAATAAATAAAAAGAATAAAAAATTGATAGCCTAAGCATAAATTGAATTTGGATGAAATTGCTTTTACTAAACTATCTGACAAAGGGTTTGCTAAAAATATACCTGAGATTCAAAAGGGGGGAAAACTGGTTTCCATTAATAAAAATCCACAATTGAATATAAAAAATACAAAATTTGTACATGAAATACATCACTGGAGAAAATGTTCAATCCTAAATATAGAAAATATTGTGACAGGAACCAATTAAAGCTAACTTAATACTGAGAAAAACAGAACTAAGAAATACACACAACATGTATCACAGAAAGGCCATGAAGATTTTTAAAAATATGAAGGTAGAATTAACCAATATGATAGGTAAAGTGGGCAGGTCTAATCTATAATACTGAAATTCTAGAATAGAAAACAATGAAAATGATTAGAAAATCGACAATAGTTTTCATATAAATAAAGACATACATGTGTTCCTAAATTTTAAAATTTCATGAATACATATCAGAAAGATAAAAATGAATCTACCCAAAAGCATATCAGTGGTACTGTGTGGCCTCATATTTTTGAGGAGACAATAACAGTGGAAAAGAAAGGAGTATGATTAAAAACAGAAATGGAGAGGCCAGGAAGGTGGCTCAATAGAATAAGTGCCTCCCTGGCAAGTGCAAGGGCCTGAGTTCAATCCCCGGTTTCGAAAAAAAAAAAAATGCAACAAGGTCAGGAGCAGACTGAAAGCAGTAGAAGTCAGAAGAAACTGCCCTGTGGGAAAATTACTCTTAACCAAGAATTTTACAACTGGTGAGCTATTTTTCAAAAACAAGAGCAAAATTACCACTCGCAGACAAATTGGAATTTACAAAACCTGGAGGATATATTTGAACAGAAACATGGAACATAGAGGAGGGATTAAAATCATTGAGGTTGTGGAGAAAAGCCAAACTGTCTTACAAGTACTGGATTTTGTGTTCTGCATCTATCTTGGACCATATTTGGTTACCATTAGACCAATGACGCAGCAGTTAACTAAGGCTAGTAAAAAAATAACAAATCCATAGTCACTTCCCCCTCTCTGTTGTTTCACCTGTCTGAAGCATTTCACACACGTGGTTACGTAGCTCCAGTTAAAATTTCTGTCTCTTTTAACATAGAATTACTCAAAGTGAAAATGTGTCTTGAAAGAAAATTCATCACTTTGAACCGAAACAGAACTGGATTTGTATAAATCCTAAAATGAGACCCATTAGCTATGTGATGATGAAGTCACCTAAACCTCTTCAGACTAAGGAACCCCATTTCCAATATAGGAAAAATAGTATCTGTGTCCCAGTACTCCCATTGTGTACATTCACTGCTTTGTCAGAACAAACATGTATTTTGAACTTGCTATGTGCCAAACAAATAAATGTGTTAATATGAAATGTCCAAGTATAAGGTTTTAAATCCACAGAGTATTCGATATTTTAATGTATGTTCATCCCCTGCCTCCTTTTATTGTGGGTTTTCTCAATGTCCAATCTAATTATAGTGATTGTTTCTCATTTTCTACCCTGAAAAAATATTGTCTATCCCCACGACTTTAGCTAACATTGCTATGCTGGGTGATTCTGGCCCATACCAAGTGTCCATGCCGTGCTTCTGCTCATCTTCCATAATTGCCAACATACATGGCTTCTCAGTATTTGAAATTCAAAATGTGTAAAACACCACATCTCTCTAGGAGGTAGTGTCATATATAAATTACCTACTTCAACGCCTGAAGAAACTGACAAAGAATGGTACTACTTCGACTCATAAACGCTCATTTTTTGTCATCTACCTCCAACTTTCATTACCCAGTAACTGCTGTCTTTGTCTCATCAGCATCACTGCTTTCAGAACTGCAAAATAACATATACAGTATAAATGTTCTTTCTCCTTTTATATAACCAATCAGTCACCAAACCTTGATGCTACATTTGTTGCATGTCTCCTAAATTCACAGTCTTCTGTCTTTATTTTTTAAAAGAATATAAAATAATGATTTAAAAAGCACAGCATTAGAAATGATACAAGATGGGAAGTACAAGGGTCTGAGTTCAGTCCCTGGTTCTGCCAAAAGAAAAAAAAAAGATACAAGATTTCACTAAGCAAATAGGAATTCTGCAATCTTCTTTTAATATACTAAAATTTCATTGACCTCTTTTAGTTTGTTCTCCTATCCCTCTTACATAAGGGTAGGCCTTAATCTTCTCAAATATTTACTTTTTCTATCATGTTCTTTTCCAGGACTCATTATTCTTTCATTAATTAATGAAGTACATTTCAGATTTTTTAATGCATGTGATATTTATATTATTTTGCAAAGCTGACTTTTCTGATATTATATTCCATTAGTTTCTTGCACAGGAACACAGTTATTTCCATAAATATTTCCCAATCCCAAATACCCCAAATGAACTATCCCCATAACATTGACTCTGTCTCCTGCCAGGTACTAACTGCCAGAGATGGGAAAAGAAATAGGTCACTTGATGCATTCACATACGTGTGTGTGTGTGTGTGTGTGTGTGTGTGTGTGTGTGTGTGTGTTTTAGGGAAGCATTTACAGGGTGTTCAGTGTCTCACTACTAGTTCCAACTCATAGTGATCTACCTGTTTACAGCATCCCAAGAGCTGGGATTACAGGCATATGCCACCACACCCAGTTTCAATTGCTGTTTCAGCACGCCCTGGGGTGGGGAAGGCATGGCAGGCCTGGGGATTGAACCCCATCCCCTGAGCCTGCTTGTAGGTGCTTTGCATTCATATACTTTAATAGAAGATAGAAAAGTGATCTACTAAGTTACAACAAAGTGTGATAGAATACTAAACCCAAACTATAAATCAAGTACTCTGAGATGATATAATAAAATGAAAAGGAAGAGCATAGATCAAAAATAATTCAGTATATATTTAATCTAAAAATTGTTACAGGACAGGGGAGATTTGTACAAGTAAAGTTATTATAAAAGGCATCATTAACAGAACACTTAATGATAAACCTCAGTAGTGGAATATTCTTAAAGTTAAGTTGAAATTGCTCTAATTTAGAAAAAAAAACCAATTCATTAGGTGAAGTTAACTTAAGTGTAGAGATAAGTTCCATAATGCAGACATAACATGACTGAAAAATGCAGAATTGGGTTTTTTCCACTGGTTTCCTATCCTTGAAAGCCTAAATACCAATGCATGAGCACATATCTGTTAGTGAATATTCACCTCATGTCACTTATCATTCATTACTTGTTGTCCTTCAAATTAAGTGACCAATAAGGGCACTCATTCTGAATAAAACTAATAAGCAAGAAGTGAAGTTTCCTAGGATCACAATGCTAGGAAGAAACAGACTACATTAAAAATAGTACTGTAGGTGATACAGAATTGTATTCATAGTCTAGAAAATGTTTCTCAGCTATAACATATTTTTATTATTTTTATGTATTTAGTACAGAGTCTAGAGGGTCTCACTACACAGACTGGACTCAGTGATCTTACTGTTTTCAGCCTTCCAAGTGCTGGGATTGCAGATGCATGCTACCACACCCAGTATCAATCACTGTCTAGGGTGCCCTGGGGGCAGGGCCAGCACAGCATGCCAGAGAGCCAACCCCAGTCCCTGTGTCTGCCTAAGCAGGCCCTTTAATCTGCTGAAATATCTGGCAGCCCTTTAGCTGTAACATTATTGACAATGTTGTAGGAAGCTCTTCAAAGTATTGTATTTCTCAACATGACTTTATATTACAATAGCTTGATTGTGATACCCAACAATATCTCTAGGTACTTCTAAATATATCCTGAAGTGATAAATTTGCTCCCACTTCAAAATTACTGTTTTAAGTGAAGAAACTGTACACCAAATGTGTTTTATAGTACACTGCCAATACATACCGATCAAATAAACACAACACTCATCTTGAGACTCTAAGGACTAAAGTTAAACACAGTAGAGTTCTTGGTCATAGTGGGATTGTGAATAAGATAGAAAGTACAACAAAAGGAAAGAAAGAAATTAAAAAGAAAATAAAAATAGTGCAGTAATAGGAACTAAGCCCAAGGCACTGTGCATAGCTCAGTACAGGCTCTATCACTGAATCACCTCAATTAGTACTAAAAGAGAAACCTTGACTAGACAAACAATGGCAGAGTGCTGAGAATAAGGGAAATAAAAAAATATATTTCTATGTATCTGTGTCCCTAAATTGAAAAACGGAACAGAAACAAGTGCAATTGATCCAAGACATGTACTCAGTTTGTTCTAAACATAATTCTGTAGTCCTTACCCTTTCTAAAAAGTTAATTATATTAATACTTTTTGGTATGCTTAGTGATCACATTCATCAAACGGAATCCATACCTGTGCATAACATATCTGGAGTCTTCTTTTTTCTCCATCCCTTCCTCTCCCTTAAACCAATCTTTTCCTCCTTATTTACAAAAGCTTTTCTTCCATTTTCCTACCTTCTTTTTGTCCTTTTAGCTTCCTTTCTTTCCCCTCCCCTCCTTTGTTCCCTGTCCAATTCAAAAATTTTCTTCCTACTTCTTAGTATCTGTCACCAGTTTTGGTACTTATTTGTGTTTTTGGTTTCTCACACAAGAGAAACGATGAGATATTTAAATGTCTGTGTCCAATTTCACTCAAAAATATGGTCTCATAATGTATTAATTCACTTAAAAATGTCTCAAGTTTATTCTCCCTTATAGCAAAGTAATATACCATTGTATACAAAACCACATTTTCTTTATCCATTCATCCATTGATGAGCATCTGGGATGTTCCTAAGATGAGTTTTTATGAATTGTGCTACCCCAAACGTAGGCTAATTTGTTATTGCTTCCTACCCCTCCATCTTCCTAAAAGTGTTTCCTTCTTTTTCATTTTACAAATCGGTTTACTAAAGATTTACTATACCATGATATCTAAAGCTACTGATATTTCTTTGGCCCACAGGATATTACCCCACACATCTATAACATCCATACGTATCCATATTCATAAGCCTGTATCAAGATCATGGTGCTATCATAGAAAAAAATGATGGGTTTGGAGTAGGAAGTGTTGTTTATAACTAACTGTCTTTGATATCTTTCAGAAAGCTGTTTAGCAAATATAAAGTGATTCAATTTAAGTAAATGATCTTCCAGTCCTTCTCTCATAAAAATATCTTTATTCATGGAAACATAATCCTGTAAAATTGAATAAAGCCGCATTTAGCATTCACATACATATAGACTTAGATGGGAACAAGCAAGCTGATCCAAACTCAAGAAGGGGGCTGGCCAGATAGCTCAGCAGGTTAAAGTGTCTGCTTAGGCAGATGGAGGGGTCAGAGGCTCCATCCCCAGCCTGCTGTGTCAGCCACTCCCCTGGGGGCTGGCTGAGGGGTGGTGGGCTGAAGGTGGCGGGTTGAGATAGGGACTGAGATTGGTGGCACATGCCTGTAATCCCAGAGCTTGGCAGGCTGAAAAACAGAAAGGATCACTACAAGTCCTATCAGTGTATTGAAACCCTGTAGACCCTGTACTAAAGACATTTTAAAAAAAAAAAGACTCAAGAAGAAATGTAAAACATGAAAATTCAAGCCATTCACTTTCAGAAGATAATTCAAAGAGAATAGAATGACCAAATGAAACATTAAAATAAAGAACATATAAAGTAAATCTTGAGTCTTTGTCAGTGTAAATAAAAGTATTTCAGTATCATGAAGGCTTGTAAATTTTGCTTCTTTCATGAAGTATTCCTTAATTTATCCATTTAACAGTGAGTGACTGCCAAACTTCAAGCACCATTGTATTTCCATCAGTTCAACATTGTATAAACCCTCTTGTGAATTTTAATATATAAAAGAAAAAGAAGTACTAACCAGTTAGTACACACACCAAAAAAAACAATGTAACTACAGGGTGGTCACACAGTGGACAAGATAGTGTAAGAAAATGAAACATGATGATTCTACTCAGTTTGCAATGATTCAGAGAAAATTTCCTATATACTGGACAGTGAAACCTGAAAGTGTGCTGATAACTTGACCAGACCATAAAGCTGGGCATGGTGACACAAACCTGTAATCCCAGCACTTCAGGCTGATGTTGGAGGATAACTGCAAGGTTGAGAATGATCTAGGCCACTTATTAAGATCAAGTCCATCATGAACTACATAACAAGCCCTGTCTATAAAACAAAATGAAACAAATGCAGAAAGGATTGCATAGAGTAGAAGGAAATGTTTAATAGAGACATAACACTGAAAGAATACATGCATAAGTACAGTATGTTTGGAAATATTGCAGAAAAAATGAAAAACAAAAAACTTTTTAAAAGAAATCTCACATGATTAGATTTGTATTGTTCTTATATTTCCCTGGCTGCTATGTGTAACATAAATGTCATACAAAGGCTATTCTGTAGAGGGCAAGAATAATTGTGCAGAAATTGTCACATAAGTCTGACTAAGAGATTAGTGAACATAGGTTAGAGTGGTAACAATAAAAAGGTAGGAAGTGCATGGATCTAAAATGGAATTTAGGGGTGGAAAAAAAAGGGAATTTAACTATCATGGGTGCTGACTTTCCGCAAAAGATAAAAAGGAAGATAGATAAACTAAAAATGATATCTAAATTTATTTTCCTTGAAATCCAGGTAGAGTCATTCAGTAAGATACACAAGATAGTAAAAAGACAATTGTAGTGGGAATACCAAATAGGCTACTCCATGAAGCACTGTATTACATCTATCTTAAGTGAAAATTCTAGAGACAAAGGAATTATAAACTTAGTACCAACTCATCCAGTATTAAATATTTCAACATTCTGGCACAGAATCTAATCCAAAATTTTGGAATTTTTCTCCAGCTCTTCTAATTCTGGTAGACTTTGTTCTTTGCCTTTTTTCTAGACCCTCTTTATCTATGGTTCATCTCACTGCAATCCAGACTGATTCCCTAATGTGCCAACCTATAAATGCCTACTCATTATGTCAATCATTCCTTCCTAACCAATATCACTTGATGTTTTACCAAGCAAACCCCTCCTTTCTCCAAGTTTAACTCCTCTCTATGAAGAAATATATATTCTCAAACAGATCTCTTCAGAGATCTGAAGGGGAAAGTTAGCAGAGACCAGTTCAAGAATTACTTGACTGTTGAAGTAAATGACTCATACAACACTTAAACTAAAACATTTTTAATATGGCAATCTCACAGTGGGAAAAAGACAGACTCATTTATATGAATGTTCCTACTTTGGGAAAATCACAATTACCACTGACATTCCTTTTGAAAAATAGCTTCTCTTAGGCTCAATACTAACTCTACTGGAATAAATCTTCAATAGCAATGAGTTCCTTCCTATAATGAGATCTCAACTTCAGCTCTACAGCTAAGTGTTGCAGAGTGCTATTATACATGAATCACTGACCTCATGTCAGCTTTACCCATAAGCCTGCCACCAGATCAAGCAGCATTATCCACTCAACATCTTAAAAGTTTTAATTGCAATGTAATATGATAATTTCTATTTTTACTTGATAGAATGATTTCATTTATAAAAAATGCTCTTGTTGCCATAAAAATTTCTTCTAAACAAAATATCCAGTTAGAGGTAAGATTCAGTGATACTGAAAGTTGCATTTCCTCACACTTTTAAGTAGATAATAATCCAAATTGTGATTATTCTGGCTTTATCCTACTATTTTAAATCTCATCCTTTCTAATACATAGTATAATTGATCATATGTAGTAATACTGATCCCTGCATAGCACAAGGTAGATATGTGATTTTCCTACTTTGTGAACTGTGAAGAGTCACAGACTTCTGATAGTTAATATGTAACCAAATAACAAACCATGATTAAAACCCCAAAAGGAAATATAAAATAACATATTGGTTAATAATTTCCTGATTACACTTTTGGTGTTAAATAAAATGTGCTAGCTTCATAGTGCATGATTAATTATAGAGATTAGCATGTAAAAATACTTGCAAAGTCTTTAAACACATATATGAGCTGAAGGAGACTTGAATCCTTGCAGGATTACAAAGACGGCTGCTATTTGAATTCAGGACTCATTTTTCAGGAGGTATCATGCATCACTGTCATAAAGCCTGAAGTATCTTTGACAGTGAGTGGCAAAGAGCAGGACCAATCTTTAATGAAAGAGAGGAGAAATTAGTTAATTCACAGCATTTCCTGTATAACTAATCTAGATACTCTGTTTATTACCCAGAATGTAGTATATTTCACTAGCTATTGTTTTCTGTCCTTCTTAGTATAAAAGATGTTCTGAATTCTCCTAACTTTTATTTATTTATTTATTTATTTATTTATTTATTTATTTTACTGAGAAACAAATAGCAATGAGACAGTTTCAAAACTGATTAGTCGAAGTTTCAATATTCACTATGCAATACTCAATGCATATTGTTGTCTTCGTAGTGGTTATTCATAGTACAAGATGCAGACATAATATCCTGCCCAAACTCTAGTAGTACAAATCTTTCTTCTCATTAAATTAAGAGAAAGCTCTATATCTGTCCAGACTATTTTATATATACAGATACACAATGGTCCTTCATTTGTATCCCCTTTTTTGTTTAATTTTGTCAGAGGTGAGTATTCCATTGCCATTTAAATATTCTAGGTGCATGAAATCAGCAAAATAATCCACTAAGGAGAGTCACATGGAGAGAAAACATTCTTTCAGGCTTTCACAGAGAGCAAATTGGTCAAGCAATGGCTGTGACTCATCCACATAGCTGACACTAGCAAAGGATCTACAAACTGTGGTCCAGGGTTTCAGGGTAAATCCTGAGGGAATTTCACTGACCTTGGCAGATACAAAGTTACATTTCTTGCTGTATAGGTTTTGCTTTATTTTGGTCATAAACATCTAGTAGAAAAGCATAAAAATGAGGTATAAAAAGTGAAGCCATATTAATATGCTGAGCTGTAAAAGGCTCAAGTCAACAACTTCTGACACTGACTTCTAACTTAAAAACAAATACAACAAAGGAACAATTATGATTCCTCCATTATGTTCTCAACAGATTTTCTCAACTCTTCATTATTAGGTATATAAAAAAACAGTTGTCTTCTCTTTTTTTTTCTTTTTTTTTTTTTTGGTATTTTTTGCTATTATATGTTCATAGTACATGGTGTTTACCTTTCTTATGAACAGTTGGTACATTTATATAACATATTTTATTTCCTTTTTCACCCTAATTTCCTCCTCGTACTTCTCCTCTCTCCATCTCTTGATTACCCCCCCTTTGAGAAAGACCTTTCACACTCACCAACATTTCATATTACAGTAAATCAGTTTAATTAGTAGAGAAATTATTCATACCAAAGATTGTTATGTCTAGTTACGCTATAGCTTTTCATTTAAACTAGGGTGCTATTGAAAGTGGAAAAAAAAACATTATTAGTAGTCAAACATTGACTGGGACTTTCTAAACAAATACCACATTTGATTATGGCACATACAATCTCCAGTAAGCGAATCTTCTGGACTTGTCCTTTCTACCCACTCTCCTAGGTTTCCTCTCTACCATTTTATTGAATGTTATTGCTCTTTGCCTGCTCTTTTCTTTTCTTTCCTGTTTATTGTGTTCATATATGTAAGGTTATGGTCCTGGACATTTTTAGTTTGTTTGTGTATTCATTTTTTGTCTCAATCAGAAAAGTCTTTCTTGTTCTCACTTAATCTCATAAACTCAATTTCAATTGATGCTATTAATAACCAATAGTTCAGATTTCTCTTTTCTTGAAGCTGCAGAGTCATATTCAGGCACACACTTGGCATATACTATTTGCTGAAACACAGCCTAGCAAGATTAAGTGATTGATTTAAAGATAGCACCAATCTGAAAACTCATTCTAATAAATCTGACTAATAATCTGTTTAACTCTGTCATATTCCTACATAATATCATAGGTATGCTTTTTCTCCTTTACACTGTCAATTAATTCATTAAGATTCTCAAATTAGTACATGATTCTTTTATATACCTGCTTCTTTAATTAGTAAAATGTGTATCTTAGAAACTTGAATGCGTCTTATTATCTCACTTGCTATCTAGATGCTTCAAAATAAACTTTTGAGGGCTGGCAAGATAGTTTAGCAGACTAAAGCTCTTGCTTGGGCAAAGTTCAGTGGCTGGGGTTCAATTCCCATTGTACCATGCTAGCGCCACCCCCAGGGCACACTGAGAAGGCGATTAAGACTAGGCATAGTGGCATGCATCTGTAATCCCAATGCCTAGGAGGCTCAAAACAGAAGAATCCCTTGGAGTCTGATCTGTGTAATGAGACCCTGGAGACCCTGTACTAATTATATTTTTAAAAATAATAAAACTTTTGAGAACTGGGTATAGTTTGGCTGTCTAAGCACCTGCTTGGCCAGCTCAAGATCTCAAGTTCAAGTTATGATACTACATGGCCTGGCAGCCCTGGAAACCCATGGCACACTGTGCTGGTCCCAAAACAATGTGTGGTGATGTGTGTCTGTAATCCCAGCACTGGAGAGACTGAGACAGGGGGATTACTATGAGTCTGAACTGCATAGCAAGACACTGTATCAACATAAATAAATAAATAAATAAATAAATAAATAAATAAATAAATAAAATTTTAGAAAAAGAAAATCAAACTCTTCATCCTAGAATAAAATTCTTTGCATATTGTAAACACTCCTACATATTCCACCACATATTTTACAACATAATCCTTAAGAGTATTCAAATGATCTGCAAATCTGTGTAAGACCTTAACTTGGTGTGTTTGAATGTCTTAATTTTGTCTCATCTCTTCAAATGTTTGCCCACCATTCAGTCCTTCATTCTAAGTCCCGATTTTCAGCTTGCCTTCCTGGAGGCAATGGCACAAAATTCTTTGTTAGTTTTCCCAGTGACACATTTTTCATATAGAAAGCTATCTTCTATATACATCATGTAATAGTACTATATTATCTTCTACATAAGTCACACTTTAATACCAAACTATCAATATTACTAATGCCTATTTATCTGATCTTGCTGTAGAATGTTGATAACATAAGATGCAATACATAAAAAATAAAATGAATTAATCATTAAGAGTCAAGAACAACTGAACCTTTGACAATTTCATCTCAATTGTGTGATTCAACTACTCTCTGCAGTGAAATTCAACTGGCAGAAAACAGATGGTCAATTCTAGGTGATGATGATCTATAAGAAAAAAACATGCAGAATGGATTTATGTTATAATTAAATTATATCACTGAGAGATATAATAAAGTCTTTAGTATAATCACAGTAACTTTTCACTCAAGTTTCTTTCTAATTCCACTATAACTAAATCTTCTCTTTGGAACATTCTCTGGGTATATATTTTCTGTTTTCTCTAATATATTTGTATATATTTTATCACTTATTATCTGTGTTTATTTATCATTTTAATGAATGTCCCTATTTTCCTTTCTTTTTAAAAAATACAGTGGATAATTATTACCAACTAAAATCGCTAAACCAACATAATTTGAATATTTTCATTATTACTCTCTTTCTCTCTCTCTCTATATATATATATGATATATATATATATATCATATATATATAGTCAGCTATGCAGATAAAATAAATTTTATTTTCACAAAAATAGAACTGAGGGAAATTATGTAGAACAAAATAAGTCATACAGAGACAAGTTATCACATTTTATTCATATGTGAAAAAATTAACAAAAATAAAGCGAGAAAGGTGACCTAAACATAAATCAGGGACTATTTGGAAATGGGAAGGGAGCTGAGGGAAACAGGGAGAAAATAAAACACAAGAGAGAAAAAGACAAGACAGACATGAACAATGCCTGGTATATGCATGCATGGAAAGTTACAGTGAAAACTAGTTGTGCAATTAACTGATGTAAAAAAAAATGAGTATTGTAAATAAGTACATTTAAAGATAAATTTTCTTCAACATAATAGCCACAATAATACAAAAAGAAAAGAGAAAATTTACTTCACAAATTTGAGAGGAATACTTAATTGTATACCTTAAGTATTCTAATACTCAAGGAATAAATTGGATTCTTTAGTTTGTAGAAACTATTGAAAGGGCCTGGAACTCAGCAGCAAGATTCACCAGAGGAACCCAGGTGCAACACACATCCCCCTATATTTTAGGATTTACCTGGGATTTGGCAACCAGTGTGGCCAGAGGAACCTAGCACCAGTCCCATCATTCTACAACACAGGAGGGGCATCCTGCATGGGAAGATCCTGGGACTCAAAAACAAGCTTGACCAGAGGAACCCAGATACCTGACTCATCACCCTATATTTCAGGACATACCAGATAGGCAACTGGCTCAGCCAAAGGAACCCAGAAAAATGTCAAGAAAAATGCAATCTCAGACCTACAGCTCACCCAGAACAAGTCCAGAAGACATTAATATAAAAGGAATTAGAAGTTACACACCTGAAATTTCTAAAATGATAGCAACTGAAGTACACAAACCACTCCAGGAGGCTATAAATGAAATCAGATTAGAAACAATCTCTCATGAGCTGGCCAGATAGCTCAGCAGACTAAAGTGCCTACTTAGGCAGATGCAGATCCCCAGCATGCCATGCCAGTCCCACCCTCAGGGCATGCTGAGAGGGCAATTGAGGCACACACTTGTAATTCCAGCACTTGGGAGGCTGAAAACAGGAGGATCACTATGGGTCTGATCTGTGTAGTAAGACCCTGCAGACCCTATACTAAGTACATTTTAAAAAATCTCTCAGGTAAAAAAAGAAATGACAACCATAAAGAAAGAATGATTAAGCATTTCTAAAGAATACACAGATTTCAACAAGGAGCATAGAAAAAAGTTGGGAACTTTAAATGAAAAATATGGGAAAGAATTAGAATGCGTGAGGCAGATTTGAAGAGATACACATCCAGGAAATTAAGATGCAGTTGAAAGTTGAAAAAACTGCTTCAATGAAACTGAAGATAGATTTTCAAACCATGAAGGCAGCATAGCAGCTAATGACAATGAAAGGAAAGATCTCATAAAAATCACAGAGAATCAGGTATTAACAATTTAAGATTTAGAATATGACCCAAAGAAGAACAATATAAGATGGGTAGATGTCAATTTAAAAAAAGCATGAGTAAACATAAATGACATAAAAAGACTATAAAAGTAACCACAAAAAATTTCCCAACCATGCAAAATGTGACATACAATTAAGTGAGGCATATAGAACTCTAATTAGCCTTAAACAAAGTAAATATACACACAAACATATATATATATATATAAATATATATATATATATATATATTCAAGATCCCAGAAATTCAGCACAAAAGCACAAAACAGACTATCAAAAGTTGTTAGAAAAGAGAAACATTACCAATAGAGAAAAACCCATCAGAATCACAGAAGACTTCTCAAAACAAAACCTCAAATAAAGAAGAGCTTGAAGTGATCTATTTAAAGTGCTGAAAGAAAACAACTTCCAACCAAACAAATGTACCTTTAAAAACTATATTTTGAAATTGAGATAAAAGATACTTCCATGACAAAGAACAACTGAAAGAATTCATGACTTCCAAAGGAATCCTACAAAGAGTACTGAAAGATGTTCTAGAAAGAGAAGAAAATGACCACAATTTCAAGAACAAAAACAGAAAAAAAAGGAAGTATAAGCAAATAAACCAAGGGGAGAAGTAGATAACGAACAATAATAAAATAATATGACAAAGATAAGCCAATACATTTCAATTATTACCATCATTATAAGGGGACTTGCCTGACCTTGTCAGATACAAAAGTTACATTTTAAGTTATATAGCTCTTGATTTAACTTGGTCCTAAGCATCCAGCAGAAAAGTATAACCACAAGGTATGAAAAATAATGCCATATTAATATGCTGAGCTGACAGCAGATTAAAGCACCTGCAAGGGTTAGGGAAATAGCTCAGTAGAATAAGTACTTGCCTAGCAAGCGCAAGGTCCTGAGTTCTATCCATGGTACTGCAAAAAATGAAATCAAATGAAATGAAAATAAATAAAGCACCTACAAGCAGGCGCAGTGGCCAGGGGTTTGATCCCTGGGCCTGCTGTGCCGGACCTGCCCCCAGGATGTGCTCAGATGACAATTAAGACTGGGCATAGTGGTGCACCCTGTAATCTCAGCTCTTGGGTGGTTATAAACAGGTGGATCACTACAAGTCCGATCTAGTACTGAGGCACTGAATGCCCTGTAGGCCCTTCCCTAAAATTTAAGAATAAAAATTTTTTTTAAATGCTGAACTGTAAAAGACCCAAGTCAACAACTTCTAGCAATTGCCCATTATGCTGATAATCCACTACTATTATGATCTCCTGGACTATATTGGATTATTTTTCTGAATTCAAGTACCTACAATATTTAGACTGGTTTCAAGTATGAAAAGATCCTTTAAAGACAGCTCCAAATACAGCTTCTCTAACTGCAGTGAAACACCCATCTCTGAAAAAACAAAACAGAAAAGGGGGATATGTTTGGAGCCAAGAAGCTTGGAAATTGATCAAATATATGTAGGTGGGACTTGGTCCAGTGCCTAAAGCAAACAAGTTACCTCACTGCTGAGATGAACATCCTGTCTGATTAATGTTTGCTATCAGTTGCTAAGCAACCTAGTGCCATGTGTTACTAACTTCACAAAAGTGTTAGTAAAAGATAATTTTATTGTGAAAAAACAGAGGAAAGGAAAAAAATATATATATATACACACACAAGAGTTAAGATAGATATACAGCTACTTTCTCTTAGTTCACTGAGAATAAAAGTATGTAATAATATTGTTTAGACAAGATATCATGTGTGCATCTTGTCCTCTGAATAACTACTATGAAGACAACAACATGCAATGTACTAATTATTGTAAACATTCTACCAATCTGTTTTGAAACTGTTTCATCACTATTTTATCTTTTTTCTCATTAAAATGAATAAAAAATATAAAAATAAAACAATTGAACAATTGAATAAGATCTGAATACAACCTTCCAAAATATGGGGATGAGGAGATGGCTCAGTAGAATAAGTGCTTCCCTGGCAAGCACAAGGGCCTGAGAGCAATACCTGGTTCCGCCAAAAAATAAAAAATAAAAAAACTTACCAGAATGTGTGGGATGCAACAAAAGCAGTCCTCAAAGGGAAATTTTTAGCAGTCAACAGAACAAGAACAAGAGACAACCTAATGCTACATCTTGACCTTCTAGGCAAGAAGAGCAAGTCAAGCCGAAAGCACAAATAAGGGAGGAATTTACAAAGATCAGAGCACAAATTAATGCAATTCAGACAAAGAAAACAACACAAAGATTTAATGAATCAAGTAGTTGGTTCTTTGAAAGAACAAAAAAATTGACAAACCCCTAGTCAACACTGTTTTAAAAAGGAAAGAAACTCAAATTCATGTAATAAGGAATGAGAAGGGTTAAATCACTAAAGATCCTGAAAATATTCACACAATCACCAAAATCTTCTTCAAAAATCTTTACTCTCAATTTTTTTTTATTTTCATAGGACAGAAAACAGAAGAAATGTGCAGATAACTAAAATAGCATTGCTGTACACAAACAACAAACTCACAGGAAGAGAAATTAGAAAAACCACACCCTTTGCAATAGTAAGAAGGAAAGAAAGAAAGAAAGAAAGAAAGAAAGAAAGAAAGAAGAAAGAAAGAAAGAAAGAAAGAAAGAAAACCTTTAGAAACCAATCTAACAAAGGATGCAAAAGATTTATGCACTAAAAATTATAATACTGTGAAAGCAGATATAAAAGTGTTTCAAAATGAGAAAGATTTTGTTCATTGATAGGAAAAAATAACATTATGAAAATAACCATATGCCTAAACTGCTATCCAAATTTATTGCAATCCTGATCAAAATACCATTAACATTCTTCACATGTCTAAAGAAAACATTACTAAAATTAATTTACAACCAGAAAAGACCTAGAATACTGAAGACAATCCTGGCCTACAAAGGCAGGCAGGAACCATCAAAATCCCTGACTTGAACTTATACTAAAAAGCTGCTGTGAAAAAATCAGCATTATACAGCCAAAAAAGAAAAGCAGACCTTTGATGAATGGAAAAGATTAGAAGACATAGACACAGTTATCAACACACTCAAGCACCTTATCTTTGACAAAAGAGCCAAACATATTCACTGAAGAAAGATGGCCTCTTTAACAAATGATGCTTTCCATATCTCAAAAAGTAAAACTAGACTGATGTCTATCATTGTGCACTAAAAACCTAAGTGAAAATGGATCAAGGTCAGTGAGATAATTCAGTACACTAAGCACCTGCTTAGGCAACTTCAGGGACAGGAGTTCTCCTGGCATCACATGCCTAGCCAGCCCCACTCCTGGGCATGCTGAAATAGCTACTGAGACCAGGCATGCCTATAATCCCAGTGCTGGGGAGGCTAAAAACAGGGGAAACTCTATGAGTCCAAATTGCATAGTGAGACCCTGTACCAAATACATACAAAAAAAGTTAAAATGAATCAAAGGTTTAAATAACTAAACAGAAACACTAAATCTACTGGAAGAAAATAGGTAGAAATTCTGAAGACAAAGAATTAAGTAGAGTTCATGGGTAAAAACCCAAATTGCATGGGAATTACTTAAGATATCAACAAATGAAATTGCATCTTACTAAATATTTGTTGCACATCAAAAGAAATCAACAGATTGAAAAGGAAACCTACGAATCAGAAGAAAATTAGCCAACTGTCCCTCAGATATAGGACTTCAATCTAAAACTTATAAAGAATTTTAAAAATTCAGGGCCCCAAAATTCAAAGACCAAATCTGGAAATGGGCATCTGAAATGAGCACACAATTTTCAGGTAGAGAAATAGAAATGGCAAATAGATATACAAGAATTGTTCAACATCATTGGTCATCAGGGAAATGCAAATTAAAACAACACTGTGAGTCCATCTCACCCCAGGAAGAACAGCTATCATCAAATCAATAACAAATGCTGGTGAGCCTGTGGGGAAAAAGGAACACTTCTCCATCGTTGGTGGGAATGTAGACAATCACTGAAAAATTAGTGTTATTCCTCATAAAACTAGTATTAGAAGTCCCATTCAACTCAGCTATTCCCCTTCTGGATATTTTCCCAGAAGAAATAAAAACATCATACCATGGTGATAAACATGCACCCATGTTTATAGCAGCACAATTTGTGATAGCTAAATCTTGGAAACAATTCAAATATCCAGCAATAGAGGAATGGTTTAAAAAGATGTGGTATATTTTGTGCACTACTCAGCTGCAAAGAATAACTTGAGGCTTTTATAGATAAACGGATGCAACTATAGTACATACTTATAAATGAAATAAACCAAACTCACATGTGTAAATATCATATTTTCTTTCTAATGTAAGAACCTGAAAGAATAAATATAATCCAAAAACTATATCATATAGTGAAAGGGAAAGAAATAGCTCAATAGGAAAGAACAACTAGGATGAGGGAGAAGAGAAAAAAATAAAGGTGAAAATGTGTGTAGAAAGACACAAGATAGCTAATTTATATTACAAATTTGTACTACAAATTTTTATTAGTTCACTGAAAGGAACAGCTTGTGTTGTTTGATCAATTTCGTATGCCTGTATCTGAGCCACTATTCATTATAGTATATGGTATAATGAAAAGCAGATCAAAGAATAAGTCCAGATGTATAGGCTTACAAATAAAACTTTGCCCCAAACTATGAATATTCTCCCATTAATGATAATTAGGAAAAAGGAGTGAAAAGAAATGAAGTAAACTGTTTAAACTAGTGCTCAGTTACCACACATGCAAATAAAGTAAGTCTGTTGTACAACATGATAGTAACGGCAACCAGTATCTTCCTTTGAGAAAAATAATGAATTGAATTCAAAACATACTTACCCTCACCTCCAAATTTAGCTTTATTTTATTCATGACACTAATACAAAATCATGTATTTTAATCATGGCTATTCTAGCAATGCTTTAATCATAAGCTTTTTATTGTTTTTCTTTTCTTTTTCTTAGATGATAACTGCACTAATTTTATCCAGCTATCTTGAACAGATCTCTTCCCTTCTACCTCTAACCATTAGAAGAGCATTTGGCATCCAGTTGTTACAGCTAATGATCAACATTAAGTAGAACATTAGCCAGAAAGGCCATTTAAAACTCAGTAGAACATTAGCCAGAGAAGCATTTAAAACCCAGAAAATCAAAATTGCAGGAATGTTTCTTCATGCCTTAAATGAATACCTTATAATTTGAGCTGGTTAATAAAGCCAACCAAGAAATGATCAAAGAAAACTGAAATCAAAATAAATTAGCAACCTTCAAGCTATCAGAATATCACATGGAATGAATTTTGGATTGTTTCTATCCATAAACCAAAATTTGTAATATAATGCTATGAAGTCAGAGAAAATATATATTTTTATCTAAAAAGAGATTCAAAATAAACAATGAATATTGTCTGATATTAATATAAGGACTCCAACTCTCTTTGGATTGCTGTTTTAATGGTATATATTTTTCTGTCCTACTTTTAACCTTCTGTCTTTCAAAATATAATGTTTTTCCTTATAGGCAATGTGATAAGTATTTTTTCTCTGTCTTGCCAATTTTTTACATTTTGATATAATATATTAAATGAAAATGGAAATGTACCCTACTTATAGGTAGCACACTTGCCTTTTTTATTTGTTATTAATATATCTTATGCTTTTGTTTTTCTATTTTCATTTTATTACCATTATCACCTTCTGTGTTTTATATTTTGTAAAGTTTCCTTTTAATTCCCTTGCTTCTTTACTCACTATACTTATAAGTTATTTTCTCTGTAGTTTTTTTTTTTTTTTTTTAGGGTAAGATTAACATCTTAAGAGGGTATGGCTCAGATATATGTTATCATAATTTCACTATTATTCAAGAATGTTGCTTTAATATATTAATGAACATTTATAATTTCTGGTTAAAGACATACATATATTGTCTTCACACCTAAGGAAATGCTATATGTATTTTAAAACTATAGTTAGTAGAGTGGAAACTATATTGAGTAATCTCTTTCTCCAATTTTTACATGTTATTATCATCAGTGCTATAACTATCCAGTGCTTTCTCATATAAGATGAGTTTCCTTTGTTTTGAGAATTGTAGGTGCAGAATTCACTGTCAAAGAGAGTTATTATTGATTATTTTAAAGTTCTACTAAGCCAGATATGCAAGTGAATTCAATGTGCCTTTTACTCTCCTCGTTCTAGTTTGCTTTCAATTGAACATAACCACCACCACATTCCTGATGAGCAGTAAGGATACAATCTTCAAGGAAATGATGATGTTCATTTTTCTTCTTTCAGTGAATAAGTGGATTAAAGTATAAAATAATTATATATGCATAATTGTCAATATAACCTGTATTTATACCCAACTGAGTACCTGAGCTCTTCTCATCTCCTACATCTTCTCTGGTGGAACAAGCAATTAATCAAATGCTTACTTCATTCAAACCCTTTCTGTACATTCATATTTATTATTACCATACTATAAAACTGAAAATATGAGGGTAGTACCGGAATGGAAAAGAATAGTCTAAAAATAAAAAGGCACAAAACTACCTCATGCAGACATGGAAGAGGCTATTAGTGTAAATGGGAAGGGTTACTTGACTGCAGAAAGCATATCCTTTCACACGGAGGGCTCTTCATCTGAGGGCTGTTCACACCCTAGGGATAAAACCACTCAGATTTTAGGTACTTCATAATAGAATGAAATCCAGAAATATCAACTCTTGTCTGTTACATGCTTTAACCAATTCACCCAGGAGCAAACCTTTTGTTCTCAGGAAGATATGTGAATCTGATTGTCAATTGTGCCATCCTTATGGTCTGCTCCTGTTACATTGGCTTCTAGCCCAGTCCTGTGCAAAATATCACTGAAGAAAATAACTTGGTATCCTTGGTTTTATTTCTAGAATACAAAATAGAATCCATATTTGCATCAACCATCATAAGCCAAGTTAGCATATCATGACAAATGATACCAAAAGTAATAATTACAGCAATTATGTTTATTTTCTTTTGCATTAATACTGATTATGAATATTCAGCTGTGTTCCCTGTCACTTGCATGCAGGAAACAAGAAGTAGCTCCAGTAGTTTTCAACACTGCTAATCTCATGTCAGAGGGAAAAGATATAGTGACATATGCACTAGGCATTACAGTTTCTTCTTGTCAGTAAGGCACATCAATTCTCCTTGTAGTTTATTGGAAAAAGAAAGTCATACTTACAAAGATGATGGCAATATGCAAAGGTTATATATAATCGTGCCATGTGTACTGAACCACACAAAGAAATGCAATGGAAGACAAATATATATTATGAAAAGTAATACAATCTACTACAATATTGATGAATAGACATCTTCTCTAGAAAAACAAAGCTCTAAAGAACATGTTCTAACAGAACCTTTAACAATGATAGAAATGTTTTAAATATATTTTTCAAAAGCATAGCAAATAACAACTTTGATATCATACACATTAAACATGTTTAGCAAACTGAAAGAAATGAACTTTTAATTTTGTATAATTTTGACTAAGTAAATAGCAAGTGTGACTAGTATTTACTATATTGTACAACTCTATTCTAATATTTAGATTTAGGGAATCCAAGTGACTGCCAGGTCCCAAATAAATAATCAGAGAAATCAATGATGCTGGAAGGAAGATTCAATGGGGGAAGTGGACTAACATCACTTAAGAAAGCTTCCATGAAAGTAAGAATTTATTGGCAAAATGGAGGTTGCCTTTGAAAATTGCCTCTGTAGCAAGCATAAGAACTCGGGTTCAATCTCCAGTACCACATGGCGCCGACCTTGGAATCTTGGGTGCCATGCCAGCCAACAAAACTAGGGATAGATGTGCACACATGTAATCCCAGCACTGAAGAGGCTGAGACAGGAGGATCACTGTGAGTCTGAGTTGAATAGCAAGACCCTATACTTAATTAATTAATTAATTAATTTAAAGTTTTTATTGAAAAAGAAAATTGCCTGAGTGAGACCTTCCTCTTGCTTCCCCGCTTCCCGGAACTTTTTTCCAGCCAGAGCCCAGGCCTGTGTGTGAGACCCTCTCCATATGCTCGTTGGATCCCTTTCCAACCAGAGCCCAGGCAGGGCATGGAAGTGAGACCTTCCACTTGCTCACCTGCTTCCAGGATCCCTTTTCCAGCCAGAGCCCAGACCCAGCATGCTACAGCAGGAAGAAGCTGAGCACAGCATCCTGACCCAACCCAGGCACATCTGGAGGAGTTCAAACTTGGTAGATCTGGAAAGGTAAGCTGAGACAATTTTTTAGACCCTGATCTATAAGACCATGCTCTCTCCTCCTCTCTTGTTCAAGAGAGTAAATTTCCTGATCAAGGAGATTATGGGGCCACAGAGGAAAGTGATCATTGATGCATAGTGTGCCTAAGGAGAGTCACATGGTGAGAAAAAATTCTTTCTAGCTTTCACAGAGAACAAATTGGTCAAGCAATGCCATGGCTCATCCAGATGTCTGACACTGACAAAAGATCTGCAAGGTGCTGTACATTACTACAGCATAAATCCTGAAGGGATTTGACTGACCTTGTCAGATACAAAAGTTACATTTTTAGTCATGTAGGTCTTGTTTTAACTTGGTCTTAACCATTCAGCAGATAAGTATAACCATGAGGTATAAAAAGTAAAGCTATATTAATATGTTTAACTATAAAAGGCTCAAGTGAACAACTTCAGACATTTGCCAGTTTTGTTGATAACTTACTACTATTATGGACTTGGGCCATATTTGGTTATTTTTGCTGAATTCAAGTACCTACAATCTTTAGACTGGTTTCAGGTATGAAAAGGTCCTTTAAAGACTTCTCCAAATACACGTTCTCTAACTGCATCTCTGAAAAAACAAAACAAAAAAGGAGGATATGTTGGGAGCCACAAAGCTAGGACATCGATCAAATATATGTAGTTGGGACTTGGCTCAGTGCCTGAAGCAAACAAGCTACCTCACTGTTGAGATGAACATCCTGTCTGGTTAAGGTTAGCTGTCAGCTGATGCGCAACCTAGTGCCATGTGTTACTAACTTCACAAAAGGGTAAATGAAGGACAGTTTTGTTGTGAATAAAATATGGGAAGGGAAAAACAATATATATGTACACACAAAAGAGTTAGGATATACAACTACTTTCTCTTAGTTCACTAAGAATAAAAGTTTGCATTAATATTGTTTAGACAACATAGGGGATGGGGAGATGGCTCAGTGGAATAAGCACTTCCCTGGCAAACGCAAAGGCCTGAGTTCAATCTCTGGTTCTAAAAAAAAAAAAAAAAAAGTTGTGACATAATAGCCCAAAAGAAATCTGACTTTGGGGGCTGGGGAGATGGCTCAGTGGAATAAGTGCTTCCCTGGCAAGCACAAGGGTCTGAGTTCAATCCCTGGTTCCACCAAAAAAAATAAAAAAAATAAAAAAAGACAATATATAATGTGTGCATCTTGTCCTCTGACTAACTACTACAAAGACAACCATATGCAATGCATTAATTACCGTATACAACCTACTAACATGTTTTAAAACTGTTTCATTGCTATTTTATCTTTTTCTCATTAAAATGAATAACAATTTAAAAAATAATTTATGAATATGCATCAAAAAATTTCCTCAATAAAGACACCTAGTTTCTGGGCCAGGGAGATAGCTCAGTGGCATAAGTGCCTGCCTTGCAAGTGCAAGGTCCTGAGTTCAATCCCTGGTACCACAAAAAATATATATACCTAGTTTCTTACACAATATTGAGAAAAGTTTATGTGATATTGACTGTTTTAATGTGACTCTATAAAACAATTTTGACTAAAACGTATTAATTATATAAAATAATTTGTATATATTATACATTGATCGTGTCAATCCATCCATTCTTCTTATAGTCAGTACCCACCCTTCACTTCTGTTGCCTCTTTAGTGACCTTCCAACACCCCAAAAGTCCTACATTTCTTTCTACACTCATTTCTCTTTACCCTTCTTAGTCTTTAATGATCATTATTCTGTTCTGTATTCCTACAAAATTAACTTATATGAGGAATTAGAACATGTCCTTGTCTTTCTATGTCTGGCACTCAATATAATGTTTTCCCATTTTATTTATGTTGCTGTAATGATGGTGTTTCATTCTTTTAAATGTCTCAGTAGTGTTTTACTATGTAAATATAACATATTCCTTTTATCCATTCACCCACTGAAGGTTCCATATTTTAGTTGTTATGAACATTGTTACAAGGAACTGTAAAGCCCAAATAATTTTAAGATCACATATAGAAATAAATAGATAAAATGTGTTTCAATTAAAAGGACCCACTCACTGGTTTACGGCCCTAGAGCTTGAGCAATCCATGTTCCTAAAACAAAGAGGACATAAGAAAACCTTGGATGGGGTCCTGTTACTTGGAAAACAACTGAGTCAGCCAAGAAGTTGCCCTTGGCCCTCCCCTTGTTTAAATTCTTGCAAGAGACATACATTCCCAAACCCAAGGCCTCACTATTGAAAGCCATAACATCAGGATGTCCCAGGTCACAATGCCTCGATTTCTTAAAAATGTTCCCGGAACATGACAACCACAAGGTTAGTCCCCCCGGCTACCCCCGGACTTACTCCATTTGGTCATCCGGTATTGTAATCCACCAAGTATTGTAAAGGTCAACCTACACTAACCAATACAATTTGCTTCTGTGATTTGCTTGCTTCCTCCGCATTTTGTGGTTTTTGTCCTTAAAAAACTATGCCTGTTTCACTAGAGGCTCGCTCTGTTCCTGCGTGTGCAGACCGCCCTACGTATACGTAGATAATAAAGCTTCCCCTTTGCTATTTGCATGAGAGACCAACTCTTGGGGTCTTGCTTCGCGGCGACTCGACCCTCACAGAACAAGAGGTGTATCTTATTTGTATAAAGCTTTCACTTCCTTAGGGTATACACCCAGTACTGAAATAGCTGCATCATACGGCAGTTCTATTTCTGTCTTCATAGAGTTAAGAGGCTGCACATTGTTTTCCATAAAATGGATTAGAGACCTAAATCTTAAACCTGAAATTATAAAATTACTGCAATAAAAAACAAGGAAATATTTTTAAAATTGTAAAATTTTAAGTAGATTGTAAAAGTATATAGATTTTTATGTAGATCTCCAAAAGCACAGGTGAACGAACAAAAACAGTCAATTATGATTAATTTAATATAAGAAGATTTTGTCTATCACAGGAAACAATTAACAGGATTTGAATACAAACTTCAGAATTGGAGCAAATATTTGCAAATAGTTAATCCAACAAGGAATATAACCAGAATATTTAAGGAACTCAAACAGATGAACACACACACACACACACACACACACACACACACAATTTAAATGAGCTAAATTACTAAAACTTATTTCTCAAAAGAAGACATACAAATGGGTAACATAGCCAAAATTGTTCTCAAGTTTTGTAATCATCGAAGAAATACAAATTAAAACCACAATGAATCATTTTACCACTGTTAGAACAGTTATCAATGAAACGATAAGAAATAACAAACTCTGGAGAAGGTAGAAAAAAATGAGAATTCTGATAAAATAAATTTTTGAAAGTAAAAAATGACTGTGCTCTTGAAATGCAGAACGAGAACATTTCTTTCCAAAATCAAGAATGAAGATGAGGTTACTGTGATATTTCTGCTGTTTGGCCTAAGTCACTTAATGGATATCGTAGCTTTCGACGCATAACATGATCCTATGGCTTTACTAGTCATTTGATTGTATGAATACCACTACAGTAACAGGCTTCCAAACCACATTCATGTCACTCAAAGTCAGTGTGAATGTTTGGTGTTTCTTTACTGTAAAGGTTGTATTCTGAGATTCTTGCCATTTTCTATCTAATAAAAACTTCAGGCTATCTCAGCCTTCATCAGTCCAATCTTAGCTTCACTTTCAGCAATGGTCCCCCTTGATAAAACACACAAATCTAGTCCTGGAGTCTAAGTTTGTATTACAGAACAAGGTGATAAATAAGGATCTGAAACTTAATTAAAGATCTAATTTAAGTCAATATATCTACTTAATGCTATTTTGACCTAGAATAAATTGATGAACTACTCTAAGTTAAATTTATTTATCTGTAAATTGGAGATTGTATCCATATATAATTTCTTCTGAGAATCACACAAAGTAATGTTTAGCCCATTTTTACCCACACACCAAGAGAAACAAACGTATTCCATGAATGGTGATTATATGACCATAATCTACACAAATCTCAATCTTTAAATGTAATTTAGAAGATGATGAAACATTCATCATAAATCTAAATATTACTACTTTTAATACATTGATAGAATTTTATTACATCTTCTTGAAATATATCTTTCATGTATTAGGATTAAAATAATGACAGAAAAATTTGCACATTAATCTTAGCTCTCACATTTCTCACATGGGTAACCATGTGCATGCTACCCTTGGAGTTAGACATTTATGGGAAATAAAGTTGATGGTACCCAACTAGCCATGTTGCTGGGAGGATAAATTTTTTCCCATATATAAATACCTTAGTACAGTGCCTAGAAAGGTTTTTTATAGAGTAATTTTTGTAAGTTACCACTCTACAGCTGTATTCAACAAAAGAGATTATAGATAGAAAAAAATGTTCAATGTCACCTAATCTCATGCTAGTGAACATTACCCTTATCAAAAATTTAAAGCCACATTTGTCATTTAAAACACAAATAAAATAAGTTTTGTCTTTGGAGCAATGGAAAGGACTCCCATACAAAAAATATACATTTTTTTCCCCACTGAAGCAAAAGGAAAACTTCAGACTTGTTTGCCGACAAGATAGCTCAGCAGTGTAAAGCCCCTGCTTAGGCAAGTTTAGGCAGGCAAAGAGGATGGCGGGTTGATCCCCAGCACCATATGCTGTACCAGCCCCACCCTCAGAGTGGGCTGAGTGGGCAAAAAAAAAAAATCAAAGATATAGCATGTATTACATTTACATAATAAAGAAAAAGGGAAATCAATTGTTACTGATGCCATAATATCAATAAAATTTGCAATTAACATAGCAATATGATTACATGAAAAACAATTATTTCCTTTGAGAGAATTTTTAGAATTTTCTTTATGAGAAAGAGCAAAGACAACAAGAAAGATAGACTTTAATTATTAAATACATATTTCGTACAGGGTCCCACTACTCAGCTAAGACTCACAGTGATCCTCCTGTTTTCAGCTTCCAAAGCACTGCTATTTTAGGCATGCACCACCAAGTCTCAAACGCCATCTCTGCACACCCCAGGGGCAGGATCAGCACGGCTTGTGGCACCAGGGATTGAATCCTGGTCTCTGTGCCTACCTAAATAGGTGCTTCAGTCAGCTGAGCTATCTGGCCTGCCCTCTTTTGTTCAGCATATCTATGTTGTGCATATTATCATTGCATGAGTCTTTAGTAGCTAACTCAGTTATGAGACTCTTTGGCACAGAATCACAGTGCTTGTTTGCAAAGAATTTGTAAATTACTTAAAAGTATTCCCCAAAATGCAAGAGTAGTGATGCTAGTAAATCAAATATGCCAAAAAGATGTTTTAAAAAGCATCTTATAAATGAAAAGGTGAAAGCTTATCATACTTAATATTTGTATAGTGAAAAACATATGTGTGTGTGTGTGTGTGTGTGTGTGTGTGTGTCTGTGTGTGATAGATAACTAAATGTTACAAAGATAGACAGACAAAGTTTGGTGCTACAATGTTGAGAATCCATTATTCTTACAACATGATCCCTGTAGCATAAACTATATGGTTTACAAAAGCAGTATTTATTTTTCATAGTAGGGAGGCAAGGATTTAAATGTAAAGGTAAAAGTAGATTTAGGTTTCAGTCTGGGTCATCTGATGACTTGAAGACATGCTGTGAGGGGAGTTCTTATCATCTTTATTATATAAGACTTTATTATATAAGACTTGTTTAATCAAATAATACTTGTTTAATCAAAGAAGCTCTACCTTAATAAAAGTATATAAATCTAATCACTTACAAAATGGTCCTACATGCTACCATCTCTTTTGGAGTCAAGAATTTATCATGTAAATTTTGAAAGAACACAGTCATCCATAATCCAGTCAAGTCATCTAGAGGCTTCTTTGCTGATTGATAGATAATTTAAATCTATTAAATATAATGTGGTGTAAAAGAAGTATTCATAAACAGGACTGGGTGACTTCACAAATATGCAAATTGTGATCTGTGTTCAGAAGGGACTATATTTGAGTTAATGGTCTGTTATCATTTCCTTGTAATTTTTAAATGTTTCATAACAAGGAGGCTTATGCTTTCATTTTATGCTGGAGTGTGCAAATTACATAGTCTTCTCCATAAGGTAACTGGTTCACATACAGAAAAGGGCTGGATGATAATAGTTACAGATTTCACACAGAATAAAGCATCATTAGCATCTTCAACATCCCCCTAGTGGTGGGTTCAGCTGGGATTCCGATTTAGTCCAGGCAGGACTTTAGAGTCAGAAGAAAATTGAACAGAAACTCAACCACAAGTCAATATCTACATAATTCTTAAATTTCCACAAATGATTCAGATGAGGTAAATTTATTTATACCCTTCTATGTCCTTTCATTGGTTACTTTTTTTCACTGGTCCTAACAGTAGTAACATCTTCCAATCCTTATATCATTAAGCTGGTAGCACTTCTGTCTTAGAGTTCATTGGCTATGTTTCTGATAAGGTGGTACTCTGATTCAAAAAAAATCTCTTTGTTTTCCATTCATTCGCTACCACATATGGTTTTCTTGTTACAATCCATCTTTACCCAAGCTGAAACAAAAATTATCAAATTGAACACCTGAAAACTTTTTGTTTTATCTTTGGCAAAATGGCTTGAACTATTTGGTGGTCAAAAATATTCTCTTTGATAAAGCAATTTAAATATCTGTCAGATTAGAAAATTAAAATTCATGTTACATACAAAAACTAAAAGCAACCGGGGAGATAGCTCAGTAGAATAACCACTTGCCTGGCAAGCACAAGGGCGTGAGATCAATCTCCAGTTCCACACACACACACACAAAAAAAAAACCTAAACTAAAAGCAACAGTAAGTAGAGAGATAAATACAACTTATACATTCATTTTTCAATAAAAATTTAAATAATATAAATGTTGGAAGAGTTGATGGTGCATATCACTAGCTATTAATTTGAAAAAGTTTTCGTATGTCTTTGCAAAGAACTGTATATTTCTATGGCTGAATGATTGATTAATTCAATGAATTTTAAGCATGCTTTAATGGTAGATAAATGTTAGAAAAAACTTGTACAGTAAATTTAATTGCAGCATAAAATCTAGGGAGCATATGCTAAAAGAAATAGTATTGTTTATTTCTACTGAAGTATCCAGCATTTTTTACTTTCCTAAGACTTTGAAATTTTTTTCAAAAGTTCAATGTAACATACAAGTGATCATCTAAACTTTCTTTGCAGTGAAAATTGAATTCCAAGCTTTATGTTAAGTAAATCTTCATTTTATTGAATATAGACAGAAAAGTATTTCTGTTTTCATCGAAAAACAGCATCGTGGAATGGTACTAGAGAAAGGACCAAGATGCAGAATCAATTTTGTGTAGGTTGACAAAATAGTTTTGTCTAGGTCAGGAGAGATGAAAGTGTCTAAAAATTATGGCCCAAGCAATAAGATGATGGTAAAATGCAGAGTAGTTCAAAATATTCAAGAAGAAGCTACCAGTAAAATATAAAAAAGTGAATATTTTAGTATGAATCAAGTAATGAGAAACAGGTACACAGGATAGTGGCCCCACAAATGAGGAAATATGGATGCACTCATGGTTTGGTATGTTATAACTCAAAATGAAGTCCAAAGACCACTTCCACCAGCGGCTGGACCTGAAAACATGTGAGTGATAAAAAATGCTATTCCCAGACTAGATATGTGATTCAGAATCTACATACAACAACATCCACTTATATTTTCTTCTTCTTTCTTCTTTTAATAACAGATTTGTCAGAGCTTGGTAGATAAGTTGGTGGTCTCAGTGCTTGCTTGGAAGTGCAAGGACCCAAGTTCAATCCCCAGCACCCCAGGTGCACTGCGCTGTCCCTGAAACTGGGTGTGGTAGCACACACCTATAATCCCAGCACTAGGGAGGCTAAAACAGGAGGATCCCTACAAATCTGAGCTGCATAGTGAGACAGTATATCAAATAAATAAATAAATAAATAAATAAACAAGCAGATAAAACAAATTTGTCAGAATTATCACTGGGAAGTTAAAACTGACACATCTTGAACAAAGATCAATGTATAAAAAGAAATGATACAGTAATCAAACACACCAGTGAACAAAATAAAAGACCAACATATTGAGATTAAAATTGTTTTCTGAAAAAGTCAAAGTATCACAAACCTGATGTGCTTACTGAAAAAATACATTATCACAAGTTTTTTGAGCAAGAAAGTAGTGATGGTGTCACTCCATGAGAGATGCTATAGCAAAGCACCACAAGTTGTGTGGCTTAGACAACTGTATTGTCTAACTGTTCATGGTGTAGTCAGTCAAAGCAATCTGGAGATAGGAGTGGTAAAATCCCAGAAGAGCAAGGGTTAGATCTGACTTATTCTTAATTCTGTTGAAGACACATTGACCAAATAACTGAATGCCAGAAAGAAAGATTTTTTTAAAAGACCTATCTTGCCTGGGGCAACAAACAAATATGAACTATGGAAGATTTTTAGACACATATATAACAATACAAGAAAATACAAGGTGGGGCTGAGTCAGCTATCAACAGCCAGAAACCTGAGAATGTTGACAAACTAGAATTTTATTTTCTTCTGAGAATTTTATGGTTGTATAAGAAACCACATGAAAATTTATCAGCTTATTTTTTCCTAAATCTGTGTTAGAAATTCAAAAAGGGTAAAACAGGGACATCTCTTCTCAGCAGAAATCTGGGACTCCTACTGGAGTGGCTTTCTGAGTTGGGGACTAGCTGAGATTATTGAATTGCAGTCACCTGAATAAGATTTCATTAAGCTCCAGCTTTGTTTCTCAGCTCTCTTCTGCAGGGCTTGTCCTTGTGACTCATGCTTCCCCACAGTGGGGTGGTTACGTATTAGCTTCATTGTGCAGGACTTGACACAGATCTACTTGCAATGCACTCACTAATTTCAGATGGGTCAAACTGAACTATATGTCCAGGCCCAGAATCAAGGTAGAAGGAGACAATGAATGACTCAAATTTTATTTTTCTCATTTGGAAACAGTAGTATGCTAGTAAATACTTAACACTTAGTACTTCAAGAGAAACCATTATGATTTGTAGCCTTTGCCAATTTAGGGATATAAATACTCCTGCTATGACCTATTTAAATCTACCAAAGTGACAAGCCAAAATGATAAAATATGGTATCCATAAGAAAAAGTGATACTGGCTCCAGTGAGCCAGGACCAGATGGTTTTAGCACAATACTGTGTAGATACTGATGCTGTGCAGGTGCTTAGTAAGAGCAATACCTAGAGGACCAAGAAGACAAAATTACTCACACATCTAGAGAGCTAGAATACAGGCTCTAATGTCTTCCTTCTACATCCTTCACATATAGGTCCAAATGTCCTTCAGAGGAGAAATGTGAGAAGCACTTTAATTCAGAAAACACAATCATTAGTGTGTTTGAATTATTGTATCTATCTCATGAGATTAAATTATAATATAGTATATACCAGAGCATGAGTTTGTAAAAGCCTAAACCAATATAATGAAAAGAATAGCAAAATTCCACTTTAAAAGCAGATTCCTATTAGAATGGGCAGTGCTTCTTTTGTGACACCAAATATCAATCCATAAAAAAAAAAGTTGTATCCTTATTTTAGAGGAGGTACTGGGAAAAGTCATCTTTCTGAGCAACGGTGAAATTAAAAGTTACAGGAAAAGCAGGAAGTATAGTAAAGCCCTGTATTTAACACAGTTAAGTAACTATTTTTACTTATAGTGCATTAAAGCCAGGATATGAGCTACAAACCTAGAGACCCAATGGAAAGGAGAGATGTTAAAAACAGTACACACACACACACACACACACACACACACACACACACCAGTATGCATGGCAATGGATGCCATTTGATACTTAACTTTAGTGCCTGAGAGATGAGAAGGAATGGTGAGAATGTGCCACAACAGGAGTTGTACACCAGTGTAGGGAACTGCCTGCTTCTTTGGCCTATTTTTTGCTCAGGGAAACATGAGCTTGTGTTGCTTGATGTTCTGCTCTTCAATCAATAGGTAAATAAATACAGTCTCCAGCGTTTTCATGTGTACTCAAGAAATGTAATTTACCACACTTCTCTCTTTTTCTCCATATTCTTTTTCATTCTTTCTTTTCTTTCCTCCCTTCTTTCTTTCCTTTTTTATTTCTCTCCTTTTTTTCATTCTTTCGTCCTTTGTTTATTTGTTTTTCGTTTAGGATCAAATGGGAAAATGGTGAATACAAAAGCCAAGTAGTTTTGCTGGTTTTGACCAACTGCTTTATGACTTCAAGTTTTAACAGTGTGCTTGAAAATTGAGGTCTCTGTTTCTAAAAGTTAATTCTATACTTAAGCTAATCTCTGTGTGAGTTAACAAACTCACATACTATATTTACTATGTTAGAAAGATTTTAAAAAGTTAAACCCAGATCCATGTGACTGTTTGCTACATTATGAATCTTCACTTATGGAAATACAATCCTCTTACTATTCTTTTTCTTTTTAATGTATGTACTTGGTACAGGGTCTCACTACGCAGCTTAGACTCATAGTGATCCTCCTGTTTTCAGCCTCCTCAGTGCTGGAATTACAGGCTGGCACCACCAAGCCCGGTTTTGATGGCTGGCTCGACACACTCAGGGAAGGGCCAACACTGCATGCTGTACTGGGGATCGAATGTAGGTCCTTAAGTTTCCAGGCAGGCACTTACACTGCCGAGCTATACCTTCTCTTACTATTCTTAACAAGAATCATCAAAATATGGCACTTGATAGTGATAAAAACTCATAGGTCTCTAGTTACTATTAAATTATTTAGAAATGATTTTGATATATTAAATAAAGAAGATCTTCCTTGCTAAGATTCATAAGGAACATTTTGGTTTTGGGGGGGTTTTGTTGGTGGGGGGGTTTGCTTGTTTGTTTTGTTTTGTTTTGTTTTTGTTTTTGGTGGAACTGGAAATTGAACTCAGGCCCTTGCACTTGCCTGGGAAGCACTTATTCTAATGAGCCATCTCCCTGGCTCTCATAAGGAATATTTAGAATTGATTTCGTGTCACACAGAATGACACAAAATTTTAATAATGGAACCCTCCAGAATCTTCAGACAAGAACAGCTAGCAGAATGAGGCTGGCAGCACTGATTTGCAAGGATTCAACCCCTGTACCAACACCTACTAACAATAGGATCTTGACAGATGTCTCATTCTCCCTGATCTCAATTTTCTTTATTTATATTATAAAATTAATACCCATGTCTACAAAGGTAGAGAATTCTGGACAATAACAAATATGGAACTATAACACAGGGCCTAGGGTTTACTACAAAGCAGTCAAAAATAACATTGTTCTTAGAGTTACTTATTCTGGAACATCTGGGTCAGCTTGTGAAAATAATACCCAAAATTTTTATTACTGTAAAAATCTAGGGAATTATATTTGGCACTCAAATTCCAGACGGTTAGATGATACAGCACCTATTATTAGTGTCATTGCTTTCCATGCAGTTTTATTTGTACAAACAATGTCCCCAAATAGTCTGCAAGAAACTTCTGTGATAAGGTAAATATGTGTACAATACATATCTATATTTTTAGACTATATTCATAAATTTCCTCATTTGCATATAGACTATATTTCTGTCTGCAGGAGGCCAGTTGGGCCCTATCTGAATTTGCAAAACCATTTAGGGAAACTCTAAGTCAGCTTAAATGTCACATAATTTTTTCTGAGTTGATGAGACTTAAGCCTCCCTTTAAGTTTCTTTTCTGACATTTTTGCATTTTCTTCCCTGATGATGTAGATGTTTCAAAACCCAGATAAGTTTTATTTTAAAATGAAAATAATGAGCTTAGGGATTATAGCATGTGTAGGTATTTAGTGATCATGACATGAATTAATAAATTAAATTTAATGTATTAACAGTTGAAAACATTTTAGAAGCATTATTAGCACTGAAAATTTGACCAGGCTGGCTTTCATATGCAGATTGAAACTTCTTGCGAGCAGAGGAGACCGATAATTTAGACCAACACAGTTATCTTCAATTTTATAACAAATCTATTTTTTTTTCTTTGAAAATGTGACCATATTGACTTCTCAGAACAAGTGGTTCAAATATCCTTGTTCAAAACAGCATGAGGAAAATGTGAATCATTTATCATTCATTAAATCACTCAGACTTTTTAAAAAATAGGGGAATGAGTAATTTTTGTTTGCGTGGGTCAGCTGAATGGTTCTTCTGATCTGGTCCAGATTTAGCTGATCTTATCAAACTCACTGATAAGCTTATGGTCTTGGAGACAGGGTGGTTTAGAAGAGACTCAAATGACTGGTGATTGGCTGGCTGTTGGTCAGAGAAAAGGGGGTGGAAAGTTACCAAGCTCCCTCCCACTGAAGGAGAGCCTGGATTTGTACACATAGTTTTGGCAAAACTGCCAAGAAAAGGAAGCCTAAGCGGGAATTTGCACAACATCACTTTTTATGCATGTCTTTTTTCCATGTGAGTCACCAGGAGATGCTAGACTCAAGAGATAAGGAAAAACACTAACTCTTAGTGGTGAGAAAAACCAATCATATTGTACAAGGAATGAATGAAAGACACAAATTATTAGAACCATTACTGGAATTGATAAAATAACAAATGATGCTTATTTTCATAAGTATGGAATCAAAATTCTTTACAGTGTCAAACTACTGGGGCTCAAACATCAATGATATTTAAATGGTGGAATCAATATGACCCTATATTGGAGCATAAACTGTCAACTATTTTGGTTTTGTTTTGGTTTGTTGTGACCAGCTCAGCCTGCCCTGGGGGGAGGGCTAGTGTGGCATGTAGTACTGGGGCTCGAACCACAGTCCCTGTACTTACCAAAGCTTGTCTAAGCAGGCTTTTTAGAATGCTCTGCTATCTCTCTGGCCCTCAACTGTTCAATAGGAAACTTTTATTTTTATTTTTTTTATTTATTTTTTTTTTTTTTTGCCTTTTTAGAGAATTTTATTTCTCTTCTAAGACCCTAGTTTTCAAACCCGTATATAAAAATACGAGTATTAACCTACCCCTTAAGACTAAGAGTTAACAAGAAAAGTTAGGTGATGTTTTTGAACTTCTTCAGAAAAGAAACACTAAATAAATGCAGCACCTTTCCCCTAATTATAATAGGAAACTTTTAATCACCTAGTTATAATTCCTTTCCTATAGCTTTACTTTCATACTTTCATAACAATTTCACTGTTTTGCTTTTCAATAAAAACATAAAGTAAAAATTTTTCAGAAAAATCAAAAACATACCAAGCAAGACCAACAGCAATATACTTTCTTTGCAAAAGACTCAGGCCAACTTATATACACTGATCAATTTTTTTCTTAATACCTTCATGAACAGCTCTTAACAATAATCATATTTTTATGGAAAAATATAATAGCATGTTTTGAATTAATGCAAATTAATTAATTTTCTTATAAATTGAACAAAAATTTTTGGTTAAAGAGAAGTAAACTTCACTTACTGCATTGTACAGCAAAAAATTATAAAACACATTTTTCCTAGTTGAAAGTATTTGAAGGTAACAGTTTATGTGCTAAATTTATGTACTATGTATATGGGGCGGAGGTTATAGAACAGTACAAATCTTGCACTATTTTTCTCCTGCCTAACTTAAAATCATTATTTCTTTCTAGCTGAAAAAACTATAGTGTGATAATCTGTTTGTAGCTGGTACCAAAGTGCCTAATGCTGAATCATTGCTCAGTCATGAACCAATATTGTCAAATCTTTTCTGTATTTGTCTAATTTACTTTCTAGACAAAGGTCTCCATGTTCTCAGGTTGACCAATGAGGGCAGGGATTTGGGGAAAGTAGTGCAAGTTTTAAACCATGTATAAATGCGTATTTCCCTTCCTTTCTTTTCTTGTCTTATTTAGAAAGTAATAGAATAACTTGATACTACAGGAGCATGCACAAAAAGCAGAAATTGTAAATAAAATATAATTTTCTCCTCTTAATCAGTTACCAGTATCAAAGTACTAATTATAATAATATTTTACTGAATATATGACAAACATAAATGAAATATGTGTAAAATAAAATTAAAAGAAGTCATAGAACTGTATAGTAGTTATGTTTCCTACCTTGTTGAGTTACATTAATGTAAATCTTTATATAGATTCTGATAAGATTTATATAGTAAGTTCAATTAGGAGGAAAAACAAAATAACAAGCACTTAAAATTTTTAAAATACTATCATTTATAATTTAAAATATAAAATATTGTTGTATTTATAATATAACCTACAAGGTAAATAGAAAGAAATCCCATCATCCTTAAACTAAAGGTTTATTATTTGTCAGATGGTAAGGAAATAAATCCCAGCAGGCTTCTTTGAAGAAATAGACAAGCAGATCGTAAATTGGAGAGTGCAGAGTAGCCTATATAATGCTGAAAAACAAACACAAGGTTGCAAGATGCCTATTTTCTGAGATCAAAGCAATATAAACTTTCAATAATCAAGAGTGGGACACTGGCATAGGGACAGACATATAGACCAATGGAACAAAATCAGGTGTCAAAAGATAAACCTTACTTTAACATAAGTTCATTTTCAACAAAGCTGTGTAGATAATTCAATGGAGAAAGAATAGACGTTTTGACAAACGGAGCTGAAAGAATAGATATTCATATTCAAAACAATCGAAGTTGGAGTCCAAACACCATACCAAGCACAAAAGTGAACATATATCTAAATATGAAGTTAAAACTCATAAAAAAATATGGGAGGAAGTCTTTACGAACCTGTATTAGACTTATTATAAACAACACCAAAGTTCAGAGCAATAAACAAATATACATAGGTAAACTGTACTTGATCAATTGGAAAACATTTGTATTTTAAAACACATCAAAAAATTGAAAAAAGAAAAAAATGGTGGGAATAATAATGTCATGCAATAAAGCAATTAGTATGTATAAAATATATGACTCAGTAATTAAAAAACAAACCAATTTCAAAAAGGGAAGAAAACCAAGTAGACATTTTTAAAGGGCATACATGGGTGGCTAACAGGTACATCAGAAGATGGTCAATACTGTTATCCCTCAGAAAACTGCAAATCAAAAGGTATATTAATCTGATGAACTTATAAATAATAATAAACCTTATCTAGAATGTGGAGAAATTGAAAGACTCATATATTGTTTTAGTGAATGTAACTTGTTGCAAGCACTTAGAAAAATAGCTTGATGATTTCTCAGAAAATTATCATATACAACTCATGAATCCCATGCTGGCTTAGCTACTTTTCTCTTGCTGCTTGGACAAAATACCTGACACCCAACATTAGGAAGGAAAGATTTATCTAGCTCACAGTTTGTGGTGGTTTCAGTCTGTACTCAGCCAGCTCCAAAGTGGCACATGGAAGAGGTCAGCTGTTCATGGTGTCAGAAAACAGTAAAACAGCAAGGGCAAAAAGGCAGCAGCAGTGGCAGCAGCAACAGCAGAGGCAGAGGCTCAGAGTAAGCCTCTCTTCCTTCCTTATACTGCATCTCGGCCATCTGCCCCAGGATGGGTGTAGTACTCACACCCATAATCCTAGAAGCACTCACACCCATAATTGTAGCATTGGATCATGAATTAATGACAACCTCTAGAAGTCTACCCAATGACTGCATGAGGTTTTGGTGAGCTACTAGACACAAACATAACAATACCTTAGGTATGATTTGTCCAAAAGGGATGAAGGAATTCATTCACACAAAAATTACAGAAAATGTTCATATCATTGCTCATGATAAGTTACAAAGTAAAAATATTCCAAATGTCTATCAGTTGAAAAATCTGTAATTAAAATGTGATATCCATACAATGAAAAGAGGAGAATAAAATAAAATATAGACACAAATAACAGAATAGATTATTCTGAAAACATCATAGTAAATAAAATAAAACTGTGGCAAAAGACCACACAGTGTATGACCCCACATATATAGAGTGTTCACAATATATAGAACTATAGAAACACAATACAGATCAGCAGTGTCCAATGTGAGGAACATAGATGAAGATAAATGAAAAGTACCTGTGAAATACCCTGGAAATTTTTTTGGTTAATTGATGAAAATGTTCTAAAATTGACACGAGGATGGTCGCACAATTCTGTGAATATTTTAAAAACATATTTGTCATAGTTAAACATAACAAATAAATAATAGAAATTCAAGCAAGAGGGAAAGGGGAGGCCCAAACTAAGGTATATGTTAGTTTCTAGAGAAAATTTTAAAAGAAGTCTAAGAAAAACTCAAAACATAATAATATAAAGAGACATTATAAACATGTTAACTAATTAAAACTTACACTGCACAAGTTATTGTATAGTAAACTTATATTTTAAAAAGAGAGATAATGCAGGAATAATCCCCAAGAAAGTAGTCATCACTGTAATTATTAAGCACTTTCAAAAGGATAAAAAACATAAACAGATTTACAACAAATTTACTATTCTATAATCATATTAGAATGTTTTGATGTATATCTCTGAGACATAGTAAATAAACAAAAAGAACACAGAAAATAAAAACAAAAGCAATATTGTCCAACATCATCCTTTTTCTTTCTCAAAATTAGCACATACATACATATTTTATGCATATTTTAAAATACTCATAAATATTAACTATACACTACTTACAAAAATTTGAATTATGATTTGACAATACTAGCAATGATCTTTCATTATAAGAAAATTTATTTTTTTTAATTTTTTTTTAATTTTTATTTATTAGAGAGAAAGAGAGAGAGAGTGGTGTGTGTGTGTGGCCAGCTCAGCCCACCAGGGGGCGGGGCTGGCTGGCATGTGGTGCTGGGGGATTGAACCGCGGTCCCTGATGCCTTGCCAAGCTTGTTCTAAGTAGGTGCTTTAGACCACTGAGCCATCTCTCCAGCCCCAGAAAATTTAGATAGAATAACTGAAATAGAGATTTCCAAAGGAAAGAAGAAAATAATATATAGGGAATTTTTTAAAATAAGCAATGTAGAAAAATTCTGGGTTAAACAAGAAATCACCATAAAAGTTATTTTAGAATTGAATGATAATGAATTCATTACATGACAAAAATCTATATGATTTAGGTAAAGCATAAGTTAATTGTACAGGACTAGGCTTATTAACTTCCAGTGTATTTACCCAAAAACAAGAGACACTGAAGTTAAATGAGTTAATATTTTAATTTCTATACCCAGAAAAGATGCGAAGTCACTTCTACAGAGGAAAAAATAAAAATTAAAAAATAACTCTCTGCAAATAAAAAATACAGATGAATTAAACTAAAAACTGAATATATTTATATGTGTGAAAAATTATTTAGGGATATTTACAAAACATTATAGAAACAAACATGAATAAAAGAATACAAAATTTTTAAAAATACAAACATGGTAGAGATGTCAGTCAATGGAAAGGTCTTGGATTTAATCCAAAATAAATGCAAAAACAAACAAACAAATAACTACACAGGTGTTTTTGTGAAACCTCACCTCAAAAAGGGCCAGCCAAATAGCTCAGCAATTTAAAAGCACTTGCTTAGGCAGACTCAGAGGCTGGGAGTTCAATCCCCTGGCCTGCCACGCTGGGCCTGCCCCTGAGGCAATCTGAGATAACCATTGAGGCTGGGTGTGGTGGCACATGCCTGTAATCACAGCACTTGAGAGACTGTAAAAGGGAGGATCACTATGAGTCCGATCTGTGTAGTGAGACCCTGTACACCCTATGCACCCTGTCCTAAATACAAATAAAATAAAGTTTATATAGAAGTAAAGGAGTAAAAACCACCAAAAGCAACATAGTTTCAAAGAGGAATAAGAATAAGAGGAAAGAAAATTTATCATCTCACTTCTATCATTTATCTATCTGTCTGTCTGTCTGTCTGTCTGTCTGTCTGTCTGTCTATCTATTCATCTATCTTGTAAAGCTATAAAACATCAAGAATAATTAAGCATACTACTTTAAAAATGATCACAGAATAGAAAATAAAGAATAAGACATGTTTACTAGTTATGTAAAAGTTAACATTACAAATTATGAAGAAATTAAATTTTTAGTATTTTGGGATAATATTCAATATCCACTAGGAAAAAAAATGCAATAAAATAGAAAGTTCACATAGTATCAGAAGTAAAATTCCAAGGAGTTTAAATTCCATAACTTGAGAGTTAAAAACTTTGAAAACTTTTAAAAGAAAATAAACATGTAATATGCTTCACGTCTTATAGGAATCACTTTTAAAATGCAGAAAATAATCATGAGGAAACAAAAGCACACAACTAATTTTAATTACATAAAAATCTTCAAAATGTGAAATCCCATAAAACAATGAGCATAAAGCTGAAGATTAAAGATGTTAATTTCACTTCTAGAGCTAGTTGTACCAGTTAAATACTATGAATTTATTTCCTAAAGGTGATCTTAGCAAGTAATTTTTTGTAGCTCTATTTAATCTATAAAGTATAGATACTATGTAATTAAAATGTTACTAAGTGAATCGTTGTATTTATAGAGTATTTTAAAGTGCTCAGGAAATATAAGGAACAAGGCCTAATAAGGGTTAGATACTATTTATTATTATCCAAAACATATGAAATTTCTTGACAAGCACAAGGTCCTGAGTTCAGTCATCAGTACCACAAAAAAAAATATGAAGGATCCTTACATATGTGAAAATATCAATGATGTCAAATTTATAGCTAACAAAGTATATGAAATTTTCATTCATAAAACAAACATCAGATGGCTAACAAATGATCAGAATTTGCTAATGACTCCATAATCAGGTAAATAAAGGAGAAAAAATGCTAAAGTACTAGATCACAATTCCTTGATTGATTAAAATATTATTCTTGACTATACCAATTGCATTTGAAAATATACAAACTAAAGAGCTCTCACATATTGACAGGAAACATGTAAATTGGCACATAATTGGAGGTCACTTAGAAAATATATAACAAACTTAGATATGTGTATTAATATTTCCACATGTCCACATTTATACCTATACCTTCAAAAGATTCTAAATGTATTAAAATGGTATGTACAGAAATATAAATTGGATTAGAGATCATCTCATTGTCTGTCATTGAGAATAAAACTTAATGTACTCTTACTATACAAAACCCAAAAATCATATGGATTGGTATTTATTTTAATTAGTTATTTATTCAGCACTATTAAAGAAATGAGCTATCAAATGTAAAAATACATAGAGAAGTCATACACAATGTGTTCACTATCATGTAAAATCACTGTAGAATTCTAACAATGTGACATTCTAGAAAGACAAAGCAAAGGACTCAATGGAAGGTCTGTGATTGAAAGAGATTCAGGAGGTAGAGAAAACAAAGATATACAGTCCATTCCAAAGGATCTTCAGCAAAATTTTTTCCCATTCTATAAGCTGTCTTTTTCACCCTGTTGATTGCTTCTTTTAATTCTCTAAATTATTTCATGTGCAGCTAGGCTTCTGTTCAGAAATTTGCTTACTGTATGACTTCAAGAGTTCTATCTATTTTGGAGCTGGGGTGATGGCTCAGTAGAACAAGCGCTTCACTGGCAAGCACAAGCTCAAGTGCAAGGGCCTGAGTTTAATTCCCAGGTCCACCAAAAAAAAAAAAAAAAAAAAAGAGTTCTACCTATTTTGTCTTCCATCCTATTGTTTCTCATTTAACATTTAGTTCTTTCATTCACTTTAATTTTAGTTTAGTACATGGTTAGAGATATGGAACTAGTTTAAATCTTCTGCCATGTGGGTAGCCAGTTTTCCCAATACCATTCATAAAGATGATACTTTTCCTTCAGATTGTGTTTGATGCCTTTGTCAAAGATCAAATGTTCAATGTACTTTGTGCTGTTTCAGCATACTCTCTTCTTTTCATTGATCTATATGTTTCATTTTGTATTAGTACCATGCTATTTTTATTGCAGTACCTTTGTAATATAACTTCAGATCTGAAACTGTGATGCTTCCGGGTTTGCTTTGTCCTTAGGATTGTTTTTGTTATTTTGGGTCTCCTCTGGTTCCAACTAAATTTTAGGACTGTTTTCTCTAATTCTCTGAAGAGCACTCTTGGGATTTTGATTGTGATAATATTGTAGGCAGCTGAATTGGCTAGAAACATTATAGGAAGTCAGACAAGGTTAGGCTATCAAAGGAGACAACACAGAATACAAGATACCTGGCAACTTTTAGAGAGATGGACATCCCTGCTGTGGGCCATACCTCAAGACCAAAGATCAAACAGTTGCTTACCTCTCTAAAGAGAATCATCCAGGATTGATAATCATCTTGAGAAAGCCAGAAAGAGTCACTAATCCAACTTGCTATGTGACTCACTTTCCCATTTGGTCCTGGATTTAATCAATTTTACCTGAGCAGTTGCACTTGTAACCTTATTTGTTGGCCACAGCTTTGTCCCACCTCATTGCAAGATACCATGTTTTCCACCTTAGACTGGCCTCTTCTCATAGGTTAGCTCTATAAAAATCCCTAGAAACAACAGATTGACAGGCCAACCCACTCAGGCCCCTTCTGTCCTCTTGGACAGAAGCTTTCCTTCCTCTAAATAAATATATTCTGCTCTTAAATTCTATAGTTCCTAAAATTCATTCTTCAGTTTTAGAGAACATAAACTCAACCCATGTATCTTTCAAGTTGGGGCTTTCATTCCCCTATATCATTAACATTAAATCTGTATATCAATTATGGAACTGTGGCCACTTTGACTCTATTAGTTCTCCCTATGTAGAAACCAAGGGTACTCTATTCTCTGATGTCCTCTTCATTACAGTGAATGTTCTTTGTATGACAATTTAAGAACTAATATATAACATTAAGCAATTCACAAACACAGAAAATTATACAATACAAAGAAAAAATTAAGCCAGGCATAGTAGTTCATGGCTGTAATTCCAGCACTTTGGAGGCAGAAGCAGCAGGATCACCATGAATTCAAGGCCAACCTTGGCTATATAGGGAGTTCAAGGCAAGTCTGGACTACATAGTAAGACCATGTCTCATACTTTCCTTCCCCTCAAAAGAAGAATAAAGAATAAATTAACTCTTTTGATTTGTGCACTACAAATGTTTATAATATATCAACATTGACTTATCAAATATAAAAAAATAAACTATTACCCTGGCTCACAATGCTCCTATTTGAGTGGATATGCTTCATATGTGAGCAAGGGCCTTACAAAAACCCAGGACTTCTTGTGCAATTTTGCAATGTACTTAATTTTTTTTTTTATAAAGAAGATACTGATGTGATTGATGTGTGACACATTACAATTTTCAGTTAATATATATATTTTCTTTTAAAATCTTTGTTTAAAAAACTACACAATTTCATAATAAAATTATGTAATATTTTTATTTGTCAAAAACTCAGAGAAAGTAAAGAATCATAAAATCTTAATTAAATGGTTTCTATGAAGACTAATTGGAGCATAAAAGTGGAAACTGTGCAATAGCACCTGACACAAGGCCAGCCTGCAGTTAATGCTGGATTTTGACTAGTTCCAGTCCTCCATCATTAAAATTCAGGTCTTTCTTTCAAGTCAGTGATCTGCCTGAGACTGTTTAGTGCATGATGAGAGACATGGGTCTTGTTTTAATCTTTATCATGTGGATAAGCAATTCTCCCAGCACCATTTATTAATGACACTATATTTCTTCCAGTGCACATGATTGACTCATTTGTCAAAGATAAGGTGACTGAGTGCATTTAGTGTTGTTTCTGCATCTTCTAATGTGTTTCACTGATTCTTGGGACTGCCTTTCTTTTTCCTTTATCATGCTGTTTTTATCACAGGAGCTTTATAATATAATATAAAATCAGGTATTGTGAAGCTTCCTGCCATGTCTCTGCTGCCAAGAAGTGTTCTTGTTATTCTAGGTCTCTTCTGGTTCCAAATTAATTTCAAAACTTTTATATCTAATTATATGAGGTATATTATTGGAATTTTGATCAAAATTTCATCAAATCTATATAACAATTTTGGGAATATAGCCATTTTCACTATTTGGGTTCTTCTTATCCAAGAGCAAGGGGTATCTTCAATTTTTAATATCTTCTTTGACCTTTCTAAGACTAAAGTAGTTTTAATGGAAAGATCTTTTACTTCCTTTGCTAGATTGATTTCTAAGCATTTCATTCTCTATGCTTTTGTGAAAGCTATTTTCCCTAATTTCTCTCTCCTTGAGTTTATTTGTGTACAGTAATGTTATTGTTTTCTTAATTTTTTATGTATCCAGGTACATAATTTAATCTAATTATTAAATCTAGAAGTCTTTTGATGGAGTTTTTTGAGTCCTCTCTGTAGAATATCATGTCATCTTCAAATAATGATAATTTAACTTCTTCCTTCCCTATCACTATTTGTTTTATTTCTTTCTCTTGTCTAATTTATCTGGCTAATGTTTCAAAGAACTTTGTTGAATAGGCACTCTGATAGTAGATATCCTTACCTTGTTTCTGATTTTAGAGTGAAAGCTTTCAGTTTGACTATTTAATATGATGTTGGATATTGGTTTGTCATAGATGACTTTTATCAGACTGAGGTGAAGACCATTTATTCTAGTTTTCTATAGAGTCTTTATCATTAAAAAGATTGGACTGTAATTTCTTTTTGAGATGAGTCCTTCTCTGGTTGTGATATCAGGGTAATGCTTGCTTTAAGGAATGACTTTGGGAATATTGCTTCTCTTTCAATTTCATTAAAGAATTAAGACTTGGGCTTTTCTTTATTGATAAGATTTTACTGACTAAAATTAGTTTATTTAAAATTTTTATATCCTTCTGATTCTGTTTTGGTAGTTCATAGGTATTTAAGAATCTGTCCATTTCTTCTGTTTTCCATCTTATTAAAATAAAGATTCCCAAATAGGTATTGATGATATTCTAGCTCTCTGTAGGATAAATTGATTTCATCTTTTTTTCATTCTTAATTACATGGATTTAAGTATTTTCTTTCTTGTTGGATAAGTTTAGCTAACAGTTTATAAATTATATTTAATCTTTCAAAGAAACAACTCTTTAATTAATTGATTCTTGGTACTATTTTCTTATTCTCAGTTCCATTAATTTCAGTTCTGATTTTTATAATTTCCTTCCTTATGTGATCTGTGAGGTTGCTTTGTTCTTCTCTTACGAGAAGTTTGAGGTGCAACCTTTTTTGTTTAAGCTCATTCTGTTTCTTTGATGTGAAAATTCACTGCTATAGATTTATCTCATAGGACTGCTTTTGTTCCATTTCATAAATTATAGTGTTTTTGTATAGGCATTATCATTTTATTGTATAAACTATTTGATTTCTTCTTTACTTTTATCTATTACCCACTGGTTGTTGAGGAGGATGCTATTTAATTTCTATGCCTTTATGTAGTCTTTGTGGTTTCTTTGGCCACTGAATTCCAATTTCATTGCACTATGGTCTGGTAATATACATGGGGTAATTTTAAGTCCTTTACATTTAATTAAGCATGTTCTATGCATCAGTATATATATTCTATTTTGGAGCAGTCATGCACAGCTAAAAAGAATATATATTTTGATATTGTTGGGTGAAACCCTCTGTAGAAAGTTGAAAACATTTTAAAATGTAAAAGAATAGACATAAATCATTAGTGAATACTACTTTTAAGTGAATAAATTTACTACAAAGAGATAAAAAAGCAAAAAACTGGAAATATTTCCCACACAAGTTTAATCTTTTATTATTCAAAAAAAGTAAATCCAATAAATTGATGAATGAACATGAAAGGCAATGTATATAAAATTAAATAATTCAACAAATGTCTTAAAATGTATAACATTACTCGAAACTAGAACAACAAAAAGATAGATACCACTTTATCTCTTAAGTAAACAAAGGTAAAAGTTTTTTATTAGACGTTTCTATTTCTTTTCTTTTCTTTTCTTTTTTTTTTTGTGAAACCAGGGATTGAACTCAGGCCCTTGTGCTTGCCAGGGAAGCGCTTATTCTACTGAGCCATCTCCCCGGCCCCTATTAGACCTTTCTAAGGAAAAATGCAACTTATTAGAAATGTACAACTTGTTTCTAATAAAATTAAGAAAATTTATAAATTGTCTATTCTGTATATTGTAGATAATAATCCCTTTTCTGAGATGTTGCTCGTAAAAATTTTTCAGTTTTGTAGATTGTTCACTCTATGATTTTTTCTTTCATTTTGAAAAAGCCTTTTTAATTTGATATAATGCCACTTCTTTGTTCATTAAGTTATTTCTTACACATTTGGGAATCTGTTTAGACAGTCCTTACATATGCTTTCAAGAGTTTTACCTACCTTATTTCCAGCTATTTATGTGTTTCTGCTTAAATATGCAGATCACTGAACTATTTTCATTTTAGTTTAGTAGATGAAGAGAAATATTTGTCTAGTTTCAATTTTTTAAGTGTTAATACCAAGCTTTCCCAGCATCCTTTGCTTAAAAGGCTATCTTTTCTCTATGCATCTTCCTGAAAAAAATAAAAATATCATACTACAGTGTTACATGCATAGCCATGTTTATTGAAGAACAATTTATACCAGCTAAAGTGTGGAATCAGCCTAAGGTCTTTCAACAGGTGCTGTATAAAGAAAATATTGCATTTCTGTAGAACAGCACTACTCTACCATACAGAAACATACATACATGAGTAATTTTTCAAAAAAGCTGTACCTTGAACCCGTAAAGTAAAGTAAAATAAACCAGATGCACAGTTAAACATTTTTGTGGTTTCTCTTACATGAAAGGCACAAAGTATAAATGAGTAAAAGAGCAGGATAAAAGACAAGAGCCGGGGAAATAGCTCAGTGGTATAAGCGCCTGCCTGGCAAGTGTAGTGTCCTGAGTTTGATTCCTGGTACTGCAAAATAAATAAATAAATAAGAACAAAAGATAGACAATCAGAAATACTGAGATAGACCATGGGCAAATGGAAGGGTACTAAGAGATGGAGGGAGGTACAAGAGAGGATGGAGAGGGAACATAAAAATAAATGAGATGTGTCGTCTACACAGATCAACTAACCACAATGAGTGTACACATGTTGTACCACACACACATGAACTAATAATGCACAAAGTACTGAACACTGATTTTCCTCTAGGCATTAATTGCAAATTTTGAAAGAAATAATTTAGGAAATAAATGTGAGAATACTGTGGGCACTGAGAAGGATCCTAGAGCACAAAAATTATTTCATTTTCTTGATCTGTGTATGATACATGGCTGTTTGATATACAGAAATACCTTAATCTGCTTATATATTTTATGCATTGTTCTGTATGTGCTGTATGTGAAAATATATTTCTTAAAGAAATTGTTGGTATTTCCTTGGTGTTTTAGTTACTTTTCTGTCATTACTGCAACAAAATACCTGACACCCAAAGTTAAGGATGGAAAGACTTGTTTAGCTCACATTTTTGGAGGTTTTAGTCAGTCATCGGCTGGCCTCAAGGCAGTGTGGCTTGGCACCGGGGTAACACTTAAAGGTGGCAGAAGACAGTAAAAATAACAAGAGCTAAAAGGACAGAGAAATCCCCTTTTCTCTCTTTATTGTAAACAGGTTACCACAACACCCCATCCAAGGCAGGTGTAGCACTCACACCATCTTCATGCCTTATTCTTGCACAGAATGAAGATGCTTACAAAATGAGGACCTTTCCTCCCTTAAACTTCAAAACTTCTCAAGTTGACATAGTGTATCAACCATTACACTTGCTAAAAGAAAAATCTAATTGAGATTCATGGGAGAGTTAATAGGGAGCAATTAGACTTTCATATTAAGGTGGGAAATTATCAACATGTCAGGTAAGCTCCCAAACAAATTCCCTCTCCAGGGTGTTTGGAAAATTCATATTCATTTTTAAAGATAGTTTGGTTTGTTTTTTCTTCTCTGAGAAAGCAGGTAGTATTTTAGATCATAGTTTAAATATAGAGGTAGGTGACCCTACGGTACAGTGGTGATCAACTTACGGCCCTATGGCTCCTGTTCTGGCACTTACTATTGGAAGCCCTAAAGGGATTGTCGTGCTACTATATGCGAAATATGCAAAAGAGGAAACTAGACTTTATTTAGCATCTGTAGATGAAGAGTGTCCCTAAACCCATCACTATCCTGCTTCTTTTTCAAATAGAATCAACCCAAGCAAAGATGTATACTCTATCTTATTCTAGGCCACAATGTATGCTGTACTTTTTCTAGGCTTTGGCACATTCATGAGTAGACTGCCTTAGTCAATTACCAACTTATCAATATCAATCACCTTCACAGCTAGTCATCTATGCCACTTTCTGAGGAGGTATCTGAGTTATTCCAAATTTCAGAACAGCCTTTTGACAGTTCTAACTGTGACAGAGACTTCAGTTTTGAACTCAGAAGATAAATAACATGTCCAGGAATAAGAGGAGGGTAGCTGAAAGGACTGGCTATCCCTAACATAAATACATTGAAGAAGTAACCTAGATGCTATTAAGTTTTCCTGATTATAATTTTATGATCTTTCATAGTTTTAACTTTTTTCTCTCGCTGTTTTCCATTCTTAAATTCTCCAATTTTCGTTTTCTTCTCAACTATATTTCTATGCTCTATGAAGTTACAGCTGGAAATTCTCAGAACTGATGGTACTGATTCACTAACCTAAATTTGATATTGTATACCATGTTATTTTCTGTTACTATAAAAGTTGTAACATCTTGCAAGATATCAGCCGACAATTTAGTCCCTCAAAAGTGCGACAAGCAGGGCTGACTCAGTCACTGAAAGGATCCTTTTCATGTGATCACCTTTCCAAATTATAAAAATTATTTAAATACAATTATCAGAACTGGATTTTTTTGTTAAGTATTTACTATGTTAAAGTTCATTGTTTATAAAAATAAAGTTAATTGTTTATAGGTAACAAATTTTCTGGTGGATTGGAAAACATGTTAATATTTTCTGTTTAGTGTAATCATTACGTTTTCTCACTTTCTTGTCTTAGATTTGCATAGGGCTTTGATGATTAATGGTATCACTATCAGTCAATCTGAGTTTAATCATTTTTGCACAGTGATGTTCAACAAATACTCATCTAGTACCTGACATAGCTCAAACACTAGGTGAAGCATTGCTGCAGAGACTGTCTGTGAAAAAAAAACCATAAAATTAGCAATATATGAAGTAATAAACATTCGCTATATTAGCTCTGTGGAGAAAATATTGAGAAAGCCCAAATAAGGGAGAAATTAAGACTTTCTTTACATATATGTTGAATGGATCAGACTCAAAGTCAAATTTCAGTATATATTTATTAGTAGAAAAAACTGATGAAGATTTGCAAGACAGCTGTTGTACAAGGAAAGGAGAACTGAGTAGCCAGAACAACAGGCTGAACTCCTTATGAAATTAAATGACTTGGGTGTAAGTTGATTAATATTTCTGATGTCCAATTTCTTTTTGTGAGAACAAGAATAATAATGATAATGAATATGAAGATCATAATTTCTTTTAAAATGAAATTTTCTAATTTTACTTCATTCTCATAAATCATAATGAATGTTGAAATGTCATGATTTCATGTTAAAAACTAACTGTATAACATCAGTTTCCTTTTGCCGCTTGCCTTTTGATTCCAAAAATTTAGTTTCAGAATTTTAAAATTGTTATCAGAGATTCTAAAGTGAATGAAAAAATGATCAAATTTCTATGTAAAATAAAAGCCATTTACTTCTAATTTCTCTGTAATATTCCTGTGTTTCTTTAAAATGCACCTTTCTTTCTGTTGGTGGTTTTTGTTTTGCTTTGGCTTTTGACAGGTCATCTTCCTACATAGTTGTCTGGCCTTGAACTCACTGTGTAGCCCTGGTTAATCTTGAACTCACTACAATCCTCCTGCCTCAGCTTCCCAAGTGCTAGGATTACAAACATGTACCATTATGTCTATCTCTGGTCTTTTCTTTTTGAGTAGACTGATCTGTACTTTCCACTGAAATATTTGGATCACCAAGGTACTGTGCTTTTCATCACATGTCTCTAAATTCATTCATGAAAAGTTCTACTGATAATTTTTTTTTGTGGTGCCAGATATTGAACTCAGGACCCTGTGCTTGCCAGGCAGGCGCTTATTTTACTGAGCTATCTCCTCAGCCCTCTACTGTTAATTTATTACCAAAATGGACATAATTTGTTCCTGTCTCTTCTTTCCCTACCATTTTAGAAGAGCACTTCTTATCCATTTATTCTATAAATGGATTAGGAATTGCTTTAGCCAATGTAATCCAAAGGTATCCTTGAAAAGCTCTGGTACCTAGTGATTTACCTGTTTTTCTGCAACTGGGACTTTGTGACAAGTCTGACTCACCTGTGAAGGAATTGCTACTCAGTGGAAACCCTTTTGCAGAGGACATCATAAGTTGGTGGAGCCTCTGATTGGTGTTCTACAGGAATATCCACCAGCATCATGGGTACCCAGTCAAAACTTCAAGAACTTCCCGAGTGACCTCAGTTCTATTTCTCAACTGACAGAATCACAAACTAAACTTAGTTTATTTTAAGTCTCTGTTTTGGATGACTTGTTGCTGAGTAATAAGTAGTCTGAGCTACATCGCAGACCCTCTTAATGGTCAGAAGACAGCTTAATGATGGAAGAGAAAAGAAAACAAATAATTTAAATGATTCCCAAAGTGAACAACCAGAGGTAAGAAGATTGGGAATATTTTATTTTTCTCAACTTGACATTAGCCTTCAGGCTGCATTACCAAATCATTTTTTGCTTAGAAGATCTGTACTTAAAGCAGGGAAATGAGGACTAAAACAAAGCAAAGAAAGCCATCAGAAGAGAGAAGATGGAAATTGGTGCCTGGGGTAGAACTTCTTTTGTCTCTGTATATTTCCTTAGTTAGAACACCAGCTAGATGAATGCAAGTGTTGCAATACACAAATAAAATATTAACCCGTTAGATAAACAACTATGTTGGAATAAAATTTCAAGTAAACTGATAGATTGAACTGCGTTATCTCTCTCTGTATTCCTACGCCCTTATAGTGGGGCTGGTGAGATGGCTCAGTGGTCTAAAGCACCTACTTAGAACAAGCTTAGCAAAGCCCAGGGACCACGGTTCAATTCCCCAGCACCACATGCCAGCCAGCCCGCCCCCTGGTGGTCGGAGCTGGCCACACACACACACACACAAACACATAAATAAATAAATAAATAAAATTTAAAAAAAATCTATTTAAATAGTATATTTCATAAGAAGAAAGAAAAAAACTATAGAAACTCACTGAATTTAAAGAAATAACCAAATGTAACCAACGAAGCAACATTCCTTGAACCACTTATAAAGTTTAAGTATTTTTATGCATGAGAGGGTTATTGTGTTTTGGGAAAGTATCCTAAGGATGTGAAATTTGTTGATGTGAAACACTATCAGATTGATGCTTTGTTGCTTTATTTCTTGAGCCCTTTTTTTTCTTAACTAAAGTCATCCTTGTCTTTTGGATTTTCACAAACCTCTATTATGGCTACTAAAATATTAGCTTCATCTATACAAGAATAACCCCCTTGTTCTTTCACGTTATCCATATGCATACCCCCTACAAGATATGATATACTTTATTGAACCTTTAGAATTACTGTTACATGTACTATAAGTAAATTATAATTAAATTAATTTAAATGGTTAATTCTAAAATGTACTCTTGAAATGTTTACGGTGTCTTGTCCAAACATCTTGTACTATGAATAACCATTATGAAAACAACAATATGCAATGTATTAATTATTGAACTGTCCTACTAATCTGTTTTGAAACTATCTCATTGCTATTTGTTTCTCAATAAAATTAATAAAAACAGGAAATGTCTAGGGTGATGAATTTTATGTTATATGTATTTTAAAATTATTAAAACTACTATGAATAAATAAAATGTAAAATATTATTTATACTTAGTATATGTAATGATACTATAAAATACTGATTTCTTACAGGGAATATTAAAAATATTTATTGTACCTAAATTTATTTTAAATGTTTACATTTAAATGCAATGTTTAATATTATATCATATCTAATTGTAATTATTGCTAGTAGATGTACATTTATGAATGCCTATGCATAAAGCGTTAAGCCTACACATTGTTACATAAAAGCACTTTTTTTCAGGAGGCGAGGTTACTGGGGATTGAACTCAGGGCCTTGTGTTTGCCAAGCAAGCACTTATTCTACTGAGCTACCTCCCTAGCCCTGAAAAACACTTCATATGATATAATCATACTTAGACAAAACAAGCTACAATTTTTTTCATACTTTATTATAAAAACATCAATGTATAAACTCATTCACACATGTGTTTAAAAATAAGATACAAAAAATAATTTATAAATGCAAAAATATTATTTCTAGTTGCTCAGATTTAGGACATCCAGAATTAACTTACATGAAAAACTGTTATCAAATTCGTAAAATTGATTTCACGAAGCTACTACTACTGTAATAACTACATAGAAATATTTACAAATTATTTTGAAGTAATTATAGATTCATAACCAATATCACCCTGATGAGGAAAAGCAAAAGCATCTTGTTTCAAAGCAAAAGCAATGCAAGTAGGTCCATTATCACCACTCTTCTTCAATATACTTCTTTAAAACTTAGAGCAATGAGGCAAGAGAAAAAATAAGAAGGATACAATAGAGAAAAAGGCATTATTGTTGTTTGCAGATGGTATGATCCTATACTTTGAATACACTAAAGACTCATGAAAAGACTTGAGTTGATGAATCAATTAGCAAAGTGGCAGGTTATAAAAATCAATTAAATTATTTATTAAAATAAATAATTAAATATTAAAATAAATAATTTTTACTGTACATTAATAATGGACTAGCTCAGAAAACAATTGTATTCACAGTACCTTTAAAAATAATAAAATACCCTGGGATTATCCTAACCAAGAATATGAAAGATCTCTATAATAAAAATTTCAGAACATAGATAATGAAAAAATCAGAATTTGTAAAGATCTCCCATGTTCATAATATCACATAATTAATATTGTCATGATGGCATTACCAAAGGTGATCAACCAAACAATGCAATAACCATCAAAATACCAGTAACACTGTTCACAGAACTAGTAAAAACAATTTTATAATTCATATGCAAATGTAAAAGACCCAAAATAACAAAGCAATTCTAAGCAAAAAGAGTAAGATAAGAAATATCAAAATATTTGATATAAAGTTATAATAGAACCATAGTAACAAAAACCACATGATACTGTGTTGACCCACTCAGGGGACCAAAGGAAGATCTTTACAAGTGAGGTCCCAAGGTTAAAGAAGGCATGTGCACAAGACATGAGCAACAATAGCATGCAACAGGGAACAGAGCAGATCAGAATAGGTGCCTGCACCTTCAGTGTATGATTCTTATACAGGTTGTTATATAAGATGCATATTCTTATATAGTGCCATAACCAGCACGTGTGTGTTTACCTTTGCTAAGACATGATTGCCTAACTGTATTCAACTGTGTGCCTGTATTACACATGCAGGGTCACATCTTCAGGTGTGCTCAGAAGTCCCTGAGCTCCAAAGAAGTCTGAGCGGCTCCCCACATATTGACATAATATGTAGAATAGTGGAACAAAATAAAGGACAAAAAATAAACCCATACTACAACAGCTATCTGATTCTGAACAAAAGTGAAAAAATACCCTTTGGAGAAAAGGCAGCTCTTAACAAATGGTCATGGGAAATCTGGATATCCACTTGCAGAGCACTGAACCTAGATCCCTATGTGTCACTCATGCAACAAACCAATTCAAAATACATCAAGGTTCTAGGCATCTGAAATTTTTTAAAAACTAAAAAAAAAAAAAAAAGTGAAATACTTGAAGCCATAGTCACAGTAACAGTCTTCCTATATAGCATTCCAATGGCACATGAAGTAATAGTAAGAATTAACAAATATGATTATATCAAATTTAAAACTGTTAACAAAGTACTAGTGTTGTAGCCAAAGTTTGCAAGATAAAAGATAAAATACAGACCGATAATTTATAGGGTAAATTTCTAGAGTAATATATATTTATATATTATTTCATAACATTCACCCAAATAGTCAAATGTAAAAGAGTGTGGGAGATCTGTTCACACACTAGACCTAAAGAATCCAGCTGAGAGTCTGGATCCCATGACAATGTCCTTCACAATTCCAGCTAAAATCCTAAACCTGAAGACCTAGAGTCCATGGCAATGCCTTCTCCAGGTCCAAGTAGAGGCCTAGAAAACATGACAATGTCTCAAACAAGTCTGTTTCAAGGATCTGTGCTGGGAAGGCCCAAAAGTAAACAGTGGAAGCTGAAAAATCTGCACCAGTGGGATGAAGGATTTGTGCCAGCAGGCTGAAGGTTTTGCATTGGAGCCAGAAAGCAACCCTCAAAGTAAGGGCCAGAGCTTCTCCAAAAAAGTACCACAGCCATCCTCATCAACTGTGAGGTCCTGAACTCCTTCAATGATTAGAACAGCTGAGTTTATGTCAGGAAAACCAATGTGTCATACTCCTCCAGGAGAATCCACCATATGCCACCTTCCCATCCAGTTCTGTTTATGATCTTTGGCAACAATCTTCTGGTAGGCCTTCCACACCAAGCACATGCTGATTCAGTATATCTGAGTATTACAAGTTGACCATTAAATCTACCACAAATAGAAGCTAACAGAGTAAGGAGATAGCCTACAGAATAAGAAGAAATATTTTGTACTTTTCCCACAAAGGATTAATTTCTAAATATATAAAGAAATCAACAAACTTAAAACTAAAAAATCAAATATCCCAATCAATAAATGTGCACATTAATTGATATGACACTTCTTAAAAGAAAAAGAAATTACCATAAGTGTATGCAAACACATTCAACTTCTTTAGCCAACAGGGAAATGAAAATCAAAATATCAAGATTCCATCTCACCCCAGTCAGAAAGGTTATCACTGGGAATACAAAAAGAAGTGCTGGTAGGTATGGGGGAACAAAAAAACACTTCATTACTACTGGAGGAAATGTAAATTGATACAGCTACTATAATCATAAATCAGGTTCTTCAATAAATCAAAAGTAGAGCTTCCATTTGCTCTAGCTATATGACTCCTTGGGTCACATATTGGACCTGAAAAGGATTAAACTCAGTACACTGTAGGGATATCTGTATAGGTATGTCTACTGAGCCACAATTCACAAAACATAAGATATGAAATCAGCCTAGGTCCCCATTAACATATGAATGGATTAAGAGAAGATGGAATATATACATAGTACAGTATCATTCTGCCATAAACAATAACAAAATTTTGTCATTTTCAAGAAAATGGATGGAAATGAAAATCACCATGTAACTAAAGTAAGCCAGACACAGAAAGAAAAATATTGCATGTTCTCCCCAATGTAGAGTCCTACAAAGAAGATAAGAAAGTGTGAGAAAACTATGAGACAAGAAAAAGGTCCATAAGACGAAGAGAAATAGGGTAGGGGTCAGGAGGTAGATATGATCAAAATATGTTATGCACATTGAAACCACCTAACCTTAAATTCAGCTCAGCCAAGCTTTTGTTTTAAAAAGAAAATGTGAATTCCCAAAAAGAAAAAGAGAGATGAAGCTTAATTTACATAAAGAAGAGAATAATGCATCTTTTAGAAATTATTTTAAAGGACATCAAGGTATCTTTTTCCACTTCTTTCCTATTGCATTGCTAACAGTTTTCTAAAACCTCCATGGTATTTGAAAACAATCTTTATGGATGAGCAAAAATATATCTACAAATCTCAATCTCTTCTGCAGAAAATATAACATTAACTTTTACACTTCAATTTAGATAATTGGCATAAATTACATTAAAAAATCCAAGTAAAACTTTATCTACCAAACAGCACTTTCCTTCAAGTTTGTAAATAAACCCACATGAAAGAAAAAACAGGGACCATGGAGTTGCAAGATTAAAAGTTATTAGATTCAAAGTTTGCATATTATTATGCTATTCATTAAAAAACTTTGATTACAAATGTATTAGCACCAGATTTATAATAGTTTATTCAATACTTCTGGTAACAAAAACCTATTTTATTCTAAGACTGCCATCGTAGCTACACTCTTACACTGCCTCCAGCCTTGTAATAACTATCGATGTATAAGACAGTATCAAAATGGTTTTAATGTGTCTCTATAAATAAAACAATTCTTCCACAAAACAAGCCATTAATCCCAATTTATGTTTATGCACATTATTAACACTTGCTAATATATCCGTATAACACAAATATTACTAAACAGGAAACACACAACCAGAAATTTGGAAAGTCAGATAAAAATAAGTACTGATAGAAATGTAATATTTTCTCATTACATGTGACTAGAAAATTTCACAATCCCTAGGGAACAACCAGGATCTTCCCTTGGGTACCTGCCATTAGAAGGAAATCAAATAAATTGACTTTCCAACTAAATTGCAACTTTCTTGAAGTAAGGAGGCCTCATTTTATCTTTACAGTGGTACCTCCATTCATAAATGCTTTTGTTTGCAATGTGTTCCACAAACACATTGATTGGTGATCTTTTTCCTTTAATTTCAAACTCTGCATCAAGTGACAAACACACTTGCAGCCATCTTTCCCAAAAAAAATATTGGCCATTTTTCAAAAACTGTAGAGCAAATTAAGTTCATTAACCAAGGTACCATTGATTTTATCAGCACTTTTTAAATACCTGGCACAGTTATATGTACCTTTTTGGCATTCAGTTTCATTTCTTAAGAACTTTCAAGTGCAAATTTACATTACGTTGGCAGAAAAGAAGATATATCACACAAAACAGGTTTCATGCTCTTTAAGGGTTCAGTTTAGTCTGGCCTCTTAAAAGATGTGTTATATGATAACCAAGGTCAAATGAATGAATGGTGTAAAAAAACACTACCCAACATGCCTTTTCAATTTGCATTGCCTGAAATGCAGAGAATTGTATTTCAGTAAACACAATTTGTCACCCTAGTTGTTCAGGATTACCATTAAATCTTCTATAAGTTTTTCATTATATTTCTATCTCAAAAATCAGGGAAAGGTCATACAGTAAAGACACTCAAATTAATGATAATTTATAAGGTCTTTCTTCATTAGAAAATAATGTTATAGCTTATAGATTATTTTAGCCTATAAATAATTTCTCTTCTTATTAAAGCAGACATTTATTTTAGTCATCGATGACAAACTATGAGATGTCTGCTTTATCTGCTGATAAAAGCAGACTTCTTTTAAAGTCGTAAAGGCAACAAAGCTAGACAGGAATACTTAAAATACATTTTAAAAACCAAAATGTAATGTGTATTGTTCCTGCATGAGATGATTCATTCATATAGACTCATTCACTGTGATGCCCTACTATGAGTCAGGTTTGGGGTACTTTCTAATATATTGTCGGTTATTAATGTATCTGTATGATCCTATGAATGAGTCTCTATAATCTAATTGGATTGGAAACAGTTTAACATGATGAGACAAAGAAATTTCACATGGAAAGTTGCACCTGTAATATAACCTTCTCTTTATATAGGCAAGATATCAGTTTCATTTTCTTTAGCCACATGGGAAATCTTGCAACTTCTTATACTCCTCAGCTGATATCTGCCTGCCATGGCAACATGCTAGAAACAAACAAAAAAAAAAGGAATTAAGCAAAGTAAATCTGAAGTCAAAAGGAACTTTCCTTTTCACTCTGATACCAGCTAATTCACTTTCCTATGAGGTGGAGTTCCTGAAAGGATTTCTTCTGCAGGAGGAGTTTGCAGACCAATGAGCTCCTCTATACAGTAGCTTTCAGTCTCTCTTAAATTATTTTCTTCATATATCAGTAGTTCTTTCTTATCACCACACAGGTCACATTTACTTTTATTATTATTATTTTTGGGGGGTTCTGGAGGGGTTCAGAGGGGTTGTGAAAGCACTCCTTTTATTATATTATAACTATCTTTGGATTTGAAGATGACTTCTTAGACACAACACCAAAAACATGATCCATGAAAGAAAAACAATGAGCAATTTTTAAATTAAATTGAATTAACATAAAATACAAACCTTAAAGGAAATACATCATACCAAAACTTATGAGATACAAAGAAAGCAGCACTAAGAAAGCTTGTAGCAATCAACTCCTATCTCAAATAGAACACCTCAAATAAATAACCAACTACTGCATCTCAAGGAATCAGAAAAGATTAAAACAAAGCAAACTCAGTAGAAGAAAAGAAATAACATGAGAGACGGGTATAGACTGAAAAAAAAGAAACATATAACTGGTTTTTAAAATGATAAAATAAACTGTGCCACTTCAGACAAGGATTTGCTTCTTGCAAAGAGCATGTTCAGCAGCCAAACTCACAACTGGGTGAATCACCAGGAATATAGAATCACCATGAACCAAATACTCTCTAAAAGTCAGCTCTTTGAGTACGTGGAATCTTGACTTGACATTCCAGATCTAAGTTATATCACACTGACAGGAAATTAAGTCTCCCATGAAGAAACTTAGTACCAGGTTTCACTACTACATTCTCCAAAGCATAAGGACAAATTCCAATTCTCCTTACATTATTCAAAGAAGAAAAATGCAAGGAATTTAAATACATGTTACGAGTATTATCCCGATACCAGAACCAGATTAGAACACACACACACACACACACACACACACACACACACACATTGTGAATGTGTTGCCAGCAACTAGTGTGACTATTGCTAGGGAAAACCAAGTATCTTCTCTGTAAGATCTATAACAACTGAATGATGCCAACATTCACTGCTTTTGTTTAATATAGAGCTGGGAGACCCAGCAAGTACAATCAGGTCAGAGAGAAAAACAAAAGGGCATCTATATTAGACATGTTATTTAATCAGTGTACCATAAAGTATATTCTACATTATTGTGTAATTTTTCAAGAAGATCCTTAGCTCAAAAACCTCGCAATAGAATCGTTGGGTAAAAAGCTATGTGTGGAGAAGGAAGAAAAAGGAGATGATAGAATTAAGATGTGTTATGTACGTGTACTTACTCCTGAGAAGGAATATCATTATGTATCACAAACATGTACTAATAAATAAGAACTTAAAAACAAATAAATTAGTATATAAAACTAAAATAAAATGCAAATTAAGTATGAGACATAAGCAAACTTCTTTGCAAAATAGCATGAGTTTAAACTTCAATGAAATGAGAATGCTGAATTAGTATTATATGTATTTGCTTGTGCCAATTACATTTAAATTTCCCATTTAAATGTAATGACAGTGGAGATTTTATTAATGTTTTGTTGTTTCACATAAATAGCTACCAATTTTGTGAGTATACATGTTTATTAATAATTTTACAACTGTATGTATATCGTGAATGTTTTATACATTTCATTTTTCATCCTATTATGCTTTTGCCATATTCTAATTTCCAATAGCTGTGTCTTCAATGTTTACTTTATAAATTCAGTGACTTTTTATCATCTATTTTCCTATAATATTTCTGAAAGCTTTTTGTTCATTTACATAGTCAATAGGTGTCAAATTCATTTTGAGACCAAAGTACTTATAGCTATCTAGCTTTTTTCATAAATAGTTCAATTGGCACCAAATAAAATACCAACATACCACTGTCTCTTTGTATAAATGTTTTTCTAGGTTCTGGATTTTTTCCAGTGTGGATCTAATCTTTTGTGTGTTTAAGAATTATCATAAAAATTTAT
>NW_004524647.1:6152809-6157609 GCF_000260255.1 Octodon degus
AAGACTTCTTTTTGATGTTCTAATTTTAATGGTGTAGACTTCCTAGATTAATTCTTAAATATAGCATCTTCATGGCATTGAGTCTTGAGTCTTTTTATTAAAAATAAGTTACAACTATTATTCTGTCTTGTTTTATAACTCTCAGAAGAGTTGTAAAGTTGCCATCACATAAACCTTAAGTATTTCTTCTTCCTACATTTTAAAAATTCTTTTCTCAGTATCATATATGAATTATTTTCTTCATTAAATTTTGTGTTTATAATTAGTGAATAAAAACTCATGATTTTGATATGAATTTTGCAACCACAGAATCTTCTGAACAATTTCACAGTTTTTCAGACAATTCTCATGGGTTCTAATGCTTCACAATCATATCATTTGCAAATAGCAAAAATTTAATATCCACCACTCACACTTCAGTAGAGCTTTTTGTCTCATGAAACTGCAGAACAAAGATTTTTCAAAGCTATGTTAATTGTTCTCTTTAATATCTTTCTCATTTGGATTATTTCTTACATAGAACATATGAGAAGGAGATATAGTTTTGTGCTGTTCTATTTTTCCCTATGGACTGCTTAAAAGTAGAAATATTAACCACATTCCAAAGCATACTAAGCTTTTGGTAGTTCTGTGCTCTCCTTTGTCTTTCTTTGTCCTGATCTTTTCTAAGATTGCTGTCACAATCACGTGTCTGTGTATGTGATCATGAATAGTACAACTGTATAGTGTTTCTTATTGTTCATAGTTTCTAGATTTTATAGCTGAAAGTAGGAACCCACTTCCTCTTCCAATCATTTTCCAAATCTCACATCAGAGCCGCACAATAGCATTAAATGATAAGCATGAGGCAGTTCCTCATTTTAGGGCATGGCCAATTATTTTCCAGTCCAAACTGCTTTCCTGAAGAGTGGGTGCATGCTCAACAAGATTCTTTAAGGAGGAAGAAAAAACCTTGTTTTTACCTTAGGAAATTTAATTGAAGTTTTGAACTCATTTTTTCTTTCAAGCAGTTTCTATTGTAAACCCAATTCTGTGGTGGGATTTATTGAAGCACAGAACAGAAAAGATATGAACTCAGAAGTAACTCAAGGATATGATGTGCATTAAACTAGGAAAGTATAATAAATGATAAAGCTACTGAGTCCTGAAAGCATTGAACCATACTTGAAAATACATTGAGATTTGAACATGGTAAGCTATTGTTAAATGAATATGAATGCATAAGAATTGTATAGGAATTACTTCGCACTTCAAAAGTTTCATTTAGCTTCTAATTTTTCCTTAACTCTTTTAACTTGATTTAAGGAACCACTACACTTTAAGTTTCTTCTACAGATCAATAAATAAAAGAATAATTGAATTTCCAAGAGCTATTCAGAGGATAGAGAATATGTACAATTCTAGTTCACAATTCCTAATCAAAGAATCCTTTAATGTTTTTGGTGGATGTTTGCATTGTATCATCCATTACTAAGGGGATACTACTACTCTGAAATTTGACATGGACATGATGCTTTTGATGTTATTTCTTTATCATTCAACCCTCTTCAACTTTGGTCAAACTAAGTTTGGCTGCTTTCATAAAGGGCCAGGTCAAATGCTCCAGAAGAATGTAGATAGAGAACATCATCACATTGCTTACAAATGATGACAAAATCCCATATCCATTTTCTGACATGAACATTCAGTGGTCATTTATTGATGATTTACTCAGGGTTGGCATTATCCAGCCTTAAAAAGTTTGGTACATCTCCTTACCTCATGGAATATATAAACTAATGTAGAAATAATATTCATAAAATAGTTATGGAATTTTCAACATGCAATTAGAATATTCATATCTCAAAAATATCAAGGTCCACTTCTGGATTAAAATAAGAGTGAAAAGAAGATACCTAAGTGTCCTAACTTTAGTAACTATGTAATTTCAAAGCTGTGAATTATTATCTTAACTGCATCTTACATTATAGTCATGAAATTTGCTTTCTGAATGATAGAAAAAAAACAAAGATATATAATTTCATCTCATTTTTAGAAAAGACAAAATTTGGTGGAGAATGTTTCAGCTTCTGTTTTATGGGACAGTTGTGGTAATACTGAAAGATGAGAGAATAAATTAGAGTTATGCATCTTATGTGCTAGAAAATGGCATAGAAAAATAGTAATATGGAAACCTTGCTACATACTCCCAGTTGAAATAAAGGACCTAAGGATTCTCAATTTCCTCTGAGTTTCTTGTTACCCAATACTTGTAGAATAAAATTCTGACTAAAATAAAAATCACCACTTCACCATTTTATGAGAAATTAATGATCTTTAATAATAATAATGTTAAGCATCTCTGTACTTTTACTACATTAGACAGAACATAAAAATCAACCTCATAAAACTTATACCTAAGAAATCAAATACCAGTTACCTAGATTTTCTATCCCTTATAAGTACTAAGCCTCAAGTCCTCTAAAAGTCTGAATGCCTTCAGGAACCAAACTAATTTCTTGCTCTTTCTGTGCTTACTCATTTGTATTTTCTCATTCCCTCAAGTACATTTTATTATATTTTACTAAATTCAATTTTTCAAGAAGTCTCAATCCTATTACAAAAATATGTGGTAAAAAATAAAAACATACATAGGAAATTAGATCAGGATATTATTCTGATGGCAGATGTCTTTATCTTTTGCTTCCCTATATGAGACATAAAAATTGTGTTACAGAAAACAAAATGATAACATTAGCAATAAATAAAAATTATTGTCTTCAGTGAATCAAACGTGCTGCAGAATCCATAAAGTAAGTGCAGTGAGAATCAGCTTCACAGGAGACTACAGATAAAAGGAAGGACTGATGTCTAGATCAAGAGCACTTCTAGGCTTCTCCACATAGCTGTAGGAGATTTTAAAAAAGAGTATATGGAGAGTAATAGGAATAGTGTTTACTAGAGTTAAGTTATGATAGCAGATCTTTTGTATGTTTATGAGAGAAAGTTTTCGTTGTTCTTGTAGATACGTCCAGAAGGAACAGAAAATACACTACTTCCAAATAATAGCCATTAATATATATCACAAGGCAGTTCATTCTGTATGATTTCTAAGATGTATAGGTGCTTCTCTTTCAACTGTGCATATATATCAAGGTCTCCATACTACTATATTCCCATGTCCTTACCTATCTAATAAAATGCACAGCTACTATTTCTGCATGTCTTTCAGTGATCCCACAACTGGCACATAAGGAATGAAGCTAAAACTTTTGACATAAAATCTTCTATCTTTTCCAGCAGATGAGTAGAAACATGGATCTTTGCTGTTTTCCTATTATTCAGAAAAGCAAATTTCATGATTATAGATGTAAGATAGAGTTAGGCTAATAATTCATAGTTTATCATTTTCAAGCCTAAAAATCTTTATGTATAGAAAGGCTTAAACTTGGAGATATTTCTTATAGCTACTACAACTGCAAAATTCAAAATAACTATGCATGGATCTCTCCAGAACCAGAACAGGCCTGGCATGTGTGGAAGAACTTCCACTCTGCTGTGCACGCCAGACACATCCAGACCCATCCCAGGGCTACCATGTGAATGAGACCTTCCGTTGGGCTCTCAGGGCCCCTCCAAACCCAGCGCCCACCAAAAATATAAGCTGGTGTGAAACCTTCCAGATGAAGTCGCTGCAGAGAGAGAGAGAGGGGTCAGAACCATCCATGTAATCCATGAGCAGAACATCTTGCCAGAGGGGCACAGCGGGTTCACGTCCATGGGCTGCAGCAAGTAGAAGCAGAGCACAGCAGCCAGAAACCAAGCCAGGCACATCAGGATGAGTTCAAACTTCATAGATCTGGACCAAGTAAGCTCAAACACTTTGATACACTCGGATCTAGGAGAGCATTCTTGCTCTTTCTCTCTTGGCTGAAAAAGGGGCAAAAGTTTAGTGGGGTGAACTAATTAACCTGTAAGACCCCAGCTATATCAAGGGGAGGTGATCAGACAGAAATTGGGGGAACTGACCCCATCTGCCGAGTAGGAATTTCTGCCACATTCCAGGAACCCGCAGACCCAGTCCTAACCCAGGCCCGGTGAGTGTGTGGGAGAGTTTATGGCTACCCTGCAAGAGCAGGACCTACTGGTCCCAGCCCAGGCTCAGTGTGCGTGAGATACTCTTCCACACCCTTGGGATGCCCCCCACCACTCCGCAGCACCTCCCCTACCCCTCCTGCCCAGTAGGAATTTCTGGGGTGTTCCAGGAACCCCTAGAACAAGTCCTAGCCCAGGCCCGGGGAGTGTGTGTGAGAGCTTCTGGCTACCCTGTGCTGGGGTGCACTGCAAGTCCCAGCCCAGGCGCAGCATGGGTGACACCCTCTTTCACCCTCTTGGGAAACCCCCCATCACTCCGAAGTACGCCACACACACCCCGCCCACAGAGTAGGAATTTCTGTCGCATTCCAGGAACCCCCAGATCCAGGCCTAGTCCAGACCCAGTGAGTGTGTGGGAGAGCTGCCTCTCCCCCTTACTCCAACTTGGTGCCTTCAGACTCAGCTCAGGCCTGGCATACAGGCCTGGGGTGAAACACTGCAGTTGTAATCCCTGCAAAGAGTGTAGGGGACAGAATCACCCAGCTAGTCCAGGAGCATAACACCTTGCCAGAGGGGCAAAACAGGATCACCCCCAAGGATAGCATCAGGAAGAGCTGAGAACAGCAGCCAGACCCAAGCCAGGCACAGCTGGATAAATCCACACTTTGTAGATCTGCACCTGAACTTCAGTAGGTGCTAAGGTTATAACTGCAACAAAGATCTACA
>NW_004524647.1:6157975-6159089 GCF_000260255.1 Octodon degus
GACACTAGCTCAGCTCAAATGTATGAATTAATAGCATCAATAGTAAATAAGCAACAGCAGAAAGTCATAGAGGAACTCAGAGTGGAATTCTTTTCTACTAGCTCAGCTCAAATGTACAAATTAATAGTGTCAATAATAAATAAGCAACAGCAGAAAGTTATAGAGGAACTCAGAGCAGAATTCTTTTCTGAAATAAGAAAAGAATTCGCAGAACTCATAGCATCTGAAGTAAAGAATCAACTACAGAAAAATAGGGAGGAAACCCAGTCTGAAAAAAAAACACTGCAGAAAAAGAATTTATAACTACTTCTAAAGAAGACATTGATAAAAAAATAGAGATTAGAAAAATAATGGATTCCTTGAATGAGCAATACAGGAGAGAAATGGATCGCATGAAGCAGAGTCAAAGAGATATAGAGGAAATTAAAATCTCAATCACAACCTTGCAGAAACGTTTAAGTGAAAATGAAGACAGAGTTTCAGACCTTGAAGACACCTGTGTGGTTAGTGAAAAGGTAAAAAAAAAGATCTCTTAAAAACAACTAGGATGCAGGAAAAAATAATCCATCACCTGTAAAATGATGCAAAGATAAACAATGTGAGACTAATAGGCATCAATGAGAAAGAAGGAGTCAATAACAAAGACATTAAAAATATGGGCAGAAGTAATATCAGAAAATTTCCCACATATGAAGAAACAATTGGACATTCAGCTATCCGAAGCATACAGAATGCCAAGTAAGCTCAACACAATACAAAACACACCGAGACATATAATAGTCAAGATCCCAGAAATTCAGCACAAGAATAATATACGAAAGGCATTACAGAAAAGAAGCAGATCACATTCAAAGGGAAACTGATCAGAGTTATGGCTGACTTCTCTTCACAAACCAAGAAGGCAAGAAGAGCATGGAGCAGAGCACTTCAAGTCCTCTATGAAAACAAGTTCCAGCTCACACTACTATACCCTGAAAAACTCTCTTTCAAGTTGGATGAAGAATGAAATACTTTCATGATGAAGAATAGCTAAATAATTTCATGATGACAAAGCCAACCCTACACAGGCCACTGGAAGATGTTCTAGAGAGGGACCAAAATGATCAGAACTCCA
>NW_004524647.1:6159455-6160966 GCF_000260255.1 Octodon degus
GCACCAAACATGGGAGCACCCAACTGTATAAAGCAAATCTTAATGCACATGAAAAATCTAATATCCAATACCAATATCTTAACAGGAGACCTTCACACTCCCTTATCCCCAAAAGATACGTCAACTAGACAAAAACATAGCAAAAAAATAATAGAACTGAACCAGAGCATGAAACAAATGGTGTTTGGGAATATATACAGAGTGTTCCACCCAAGCACAGCTGAATACACATTTTGATCAGCTGCACATGGGTCATTTTCTAAAATAGACCAAATACTCGTCCATAGGTCATGCTTAAGTATATGCAAGAAAACAGAAATTATTCCATGCACAATATCTGACCACAGTGCAATGAAACTGGAATAAATGACAAAAGAAACCTTTAAAAAAAACTTAAATACATGGAAATTAAATGATGCCCTACTCAGCAACCAATGGGTCACAGTGAAATTAAACAAGAAATTCAACAATATCTACAATACAATGAAATTTCAAGCACAGCTCACTGTAATTTATGGGATACTATGAAAGCAGTTCTCAGAAGAAAATTCATAGCTGTGAACTCACACATTAGGAAAACAGAACGGGAAAAAATAAATACCCTAATGATGCACCTTCAACAACTAGAAAAGCAAGAGTAAATCAAAGCCAGAGCCCAAAGTTGGGAAGAAATCCTAAAGATTAGAGGAGAAATTAATTCAAATGAGACGAAGAAAACAATTCAAAGAATTAAAAAAGCAAAAAACTGGTTCTTTGAAAGATTAAATAAAATCGATAAACCCCTAGTTAATCTCATAAAAAAGAGGAAAGAAAAAATTCAAATAAAAGCAATAAGGAATGAAAAGGGTGTAGTTACCACAGAACCACTGGATATTCAGAAGATTATCAACAGCTACATTCAGAATCTTTACTCTCACAGACTAGAAGACACAGAAGAAATGGAAAGATTCCTAGAAAGGCATAAATTACCACAACTGAATCGACAGGATATAACCACTCCCAATAGTCCAATAACAGCCAATGAAATGCGAGATGTAATTATAAACCTACCGACAAAGAAAAGTCCAGGTCCAGATGGAATCAGAGCTGAATTCTACAAGAAATTTACAGAAGATGTGGTCCTTATACTCCTCAAACTCTTCCAAGAAATTGAAAAGGAAGCAATACTCCCAAAACCATTCCTGTAGGCAAGTATTATACTGATATCAAAACCAGGGAAAGATGCAAATAACAAAGAACTACAGGCCAGTCTCCCTCATAAACATAGGTGCCAAAATCCTCCATAAAATCCTAGCAAATAGAATACAGCATATCATCAAGAAGACCATACACCATAACCAGGTAGGATTCATCCCAGGGATGCAAGGATGGTTCAATATTCGAAAATCTATCAGTGTAATACACTACATCAAAAGAGTTAAAACTAAAAACCACATGATCATCTCCATTGATGCAGAAAAGGCTTTTGACAAAGTCCAACACTCATTCATATTCAAAGTCCTACAGAAAAT
>NW_004524647.1:6161971-6163677 GCF_000260255.1 Octodon degus
GATTAAAGATCTAAACATTAAGCAGAGACACTAAATCTCCTGGAAGTGAAACTAGCAAGAACTCTTGAAGACATAGGGGTAGGCAAAGACTTCATGAACAGAAATCAAATTGCAGGAGAAACACTTGAAATAATTAACAACTGGGACCTGCACTTATTGAGAAAATTTTTTCACGTCAAAAGAAATTACCAACAAAGTGAAAAGGCCACCCACAAATTTGGAAAAAAAGCATGACAAATAAGTACTCAGACAAAGGTCCGCTCTGTAGAATTTATAAAGATCTACAAAACACTAGGGCCCCAAAATTTAAAGACCCAATCAAGAAATGGACATTTGAGGTGAACACATGCTTCTCAGAGGAAGAAATTAAAGAAGTGTATAAATATATGAAAAAATGCTCCACATCATTAACCATCTGCGAAATGCAAGGTAAAACAATATTGGAATATCATCTCACCCCAGAAAGAATGGTTATCATAAAGAAATCACCCAACAACAAATGTTGGAGAGGCTGTGGGGAAAAAGGAACACTTCTCCACTGCTGGTGTGAATGTAGACTGGTGCAACCATTATGGAAAACAGTGTGGAGATTCCTTAGAAAAGTTGGACAGGAAATCCCATTTAAACCAGCTATTCCTCTAGTGAGAATTTTCCTAGAGGATCTGAAAACATGATATCATACCAATATATGTGTGCCTATGCTTATTTTAGCACAATCTGTGATAGCCCAGTCTTGAAAACAACCAAGAAGCCCATCCCCTGATGAATGGTTGAAAAACATGTGACATTTTTGCATGGAGTATTACTCAGCTATTAAGAATGATAACCTCGAAGCCTTTATATTGAAGTGGATGCCACTTGAAGATATAATCTTAAGTGAAATAAACCAGACACACATGTGTAAATATCATATAGTTTTCCTAGCATAAGAACTCAGAAGAAATACAAAAAGAAAGGTAAATTACAAGTAAAAGGAAAGCAGGATCTCGAGGACTAACTAATCAAGAGAAGTAAAGGAGAAGAGCTAGGAAACATGACAATGTCAACCCATACAGTTATGTGTAGAAGATGGGCAATGCAATGATCCTGAGAATCTCCAGAAGACTTTTGAATCTAGCAGTTAATTGGAAAGATTCTCACTCTGACTAACTATATATATTGATACCTGTGAAATAAGCAACTGCACTGAAGATGGTAATCTGTAATAGTAGGTTCATGCTTGGAGTGGCTGTCATTCTGGTCTTCGGAATATGGGCTTCTTGTCATGACATGCCAGTTGTTGCTGTGCTGTCTCTCAGGTAGATGATTGTCCAAAAAGAAGGGGGTGGTTAATGAAGGCAAGAGACAGGAAAAGGAATATTTTAGGACTATCCTGCTTCAAAGTTGTATATGCTTACATTTTTTGGACATATGTGTAAACATAAGTATATAATTCTTTATGCCTATTTTTAAAAATATATTCTAATTTTTAAATGTTTTTTATCATATTCTGTAGGGCCTTAAAGTTCAACATATCAATACTTCATGAAAAATACCCATTCCATGTTATGCCTAAGATGTTTCATATTCAGACAGATAGTGAGGTTAAGCTCAACAGCCTAGGTTGTATGGCAATAAGAATAAGCTTCTCTTCTGGAGGGTGAACAACCTAAGTTTGCAGACCAAAATTAGAGAAAAAGGAGGGTCACAAGGAAAGCCAAGATTTT
>NW_004524647.1:6164163-6172728 GCF_000260255.1 Octodon degus
CTATAATATTCAAATAACGGAACTTAACAAAAAAGGGGGATGTAGATGAATGTCCATTTTGTATCTGTGTATTCAAAGTGGTTAGCATAGATATATAGTTACATTCTCTTAATGAATAGAGGGATTTGTTCTAATGGTGATTGTAAATAGGATATCATGTCTGCATCTTGTACAGCAATTAACCACTAGGAAGAATGTATGCAATGTGTTATTTACTAAAACTGTCCTACCAATTTGGTTTGAAACTGTCTCTTTGCTATTTTTTCTCAATAAAATTATGGAAAAAATAATAAAAAAAGAATTTGGGGAAACTAACTTAAATACAGTTCCCAAATTAATATCAGCATAGCTACGCAGACATAATGCTTGCTCTTACTGTCTAAAATACAAACACATTAGTTACAAAACCTTGTCAGCTGCTAAATGTCACTGTCCATTATTACTGTTCCTTAATAGTTCCACAAAGACAAAACTATATCTGATTTTATCAAATAATCTCTCCTGAGCAAGAATTATAGTTGGTGCTAAGGTCATAACTGCACCAAAGCTCTACATCAAAGGTCAGAGGACACTGCTCTACAAAAAGACAGAGAGAAGCAGCTAAAAACTATCTCAGGCCCCAAGCCCACCCAGAACAAATGCAAAAGACACTAGCATAAAAGAAATTGGGAATCACAGAGCTGAAATCTCTCAATTAGTAATGTCTGAAATAAAGAAACAATTGCACAAAGGTATAAAGGAAGTAAGATCAGAAATAACTTCCTATATAAAAAAGAAAGGATAACTATAATGAAAGAATTAACAACTGCTTCTAAAAAACACACTGATAAAAAAAACTAGAGTAGAATAGGAAACTATGAAATTCTTTAATGAGCAAAGTAGTAAAAAGAAAATACATCGCATGAAGCAGCAGTCAAAGAGATATAGAAGAATTTAAAATCTCAATCACAAGCATGAAAAACCATGTAAATGAAAGTGAAGATAGACTTTCCCATCTTGAAGACTCCATGAAACCTAGTGAAAAATAAGAAAAGATCTCTTAAAAGCAACTAGGATGCAGTAAAAAATGATTCAACATCTGAAAGAAAATGTAAAGATGAAAAACGTGAGACTAATAGATATCAATGAGAAAGAAAGAGCCAATACAAATGATATAAAAAGATTATGGGCAGAAGTAATATCATAATACTTCAGAAATATGAGGAAACAATCTGACTTCCAGGTAACTGAAGCATACATAACTCCAAATAACAGCAACACAATCAAAAGCACACCAAGACACATAATTGTCAAGATTCCAGAAATATAGCACAAGAATAATATACTGAAAGCCACTAGAGAAAAGGAACAGATCACATTTAAAAGAAAACCCATCAAAATAACAGCACCCTTCTCCTCACAAACCATAAAGTCAAAAAACATGGAGCAGAGGACTACAAGTCCTCTATAAATACAAATTCCAGCCTAGACCTCTATCTATACCTTGCAAAACTCTTTCAAGTTTGGTGAAGTGAAATATTTCCATGACAAAGAACAGCTAAAGAATTTTATGACAACAAAGCCAAACCTACACAGACTACTAAAAGATAGTCTAGAGAGGGACCAAAATGACCAGAACTCCAAGAACAAGAATGGAAAGAACCCACCAAATAGGAGAAATAATTAAAAACAGGAGAAAAGGGGGTAAGCAAAAGCAGGTAAATAACAAGTCAATCATAAGTCAATACATGTCAATTACAACCATCGATGTAAATGGACTCAATTCACCAATTTAAAAAAATAGATGCAAAAGTGGATTAGGAAGCAAAATCCAAAAATATGCTGTGTACAACAAACACACTTAACTCATAAAGAAATTCACAGGCTTAAAGTAAAAAGATGGAAAACAATACTACACACCCCAGTATATCACAAAGAAAGCAGGGGTAGCAATCCTGTTCTCAGACAGTCTCAACTTCAAACCAAGAATGATCAAATGAAATAAAGGAGGCAACTACAGGCTGTTTAGGGGAAAAATTCAAAAGGAAGAGGTAACACTCATAAATATGTATGCACCAAACATGGGAGCACCCAACTATATGAAAGAAATCTTAATAGACATGAAAAACCTAATGTCCAGTACACAATCTTAAAAGGAGAACTTAACACAGCCTTATCCCTAAAAGATAGGTCAAACAGACAAAAAATTAGCCAACAAGTAGCAGAACTGAATTAGCACTTGCAACCAATGGACTTAGTGGACATACAGAGAGTGTACCACCCAACCAAAACTGAATATACATTTTTTTCAGCTGCACAAGGGACATTTTGTAAAATAGACCACATACTATTCCATAGGTCATGCGTAAGTATATGCAAGAAAACAGAAGTTATTCCATGCTTATTATCTGATCACAGGGCAGTGAAACTGGAAATAAATGACAAAAGAAACCAAAAACACCCATATATACATGGAAAATAAACAACGCTCTCCTCAGCAACCAATGTATCACAAATGAAATTAAATAAGAAATTGAACAATATCTACAATTCAGTGAAAATTCAGGAACAACTTATTTGAAATTATGGGATGCGATGAAAACAGTTAATAGAGGAAATGTATAGCTATAAAATCATACACTAAGAAAACAGAATGGAAACAAATAAATACACTAATGCTGCAATTCAAAAGTCCAGAAAAGGAAGAGCAAAACAATGCCAAAACCCAAAGAAGGGAGGAAATTATAAAGATTAGAGCAGAAATTAATTCAATTGAGATGAAGAAAATAGTACAAAGAATTAATGAATCAAAAAGCTGATTCTTTGAAAGATTAAAAAAAATTGATAAACCCCTGGCTAACTCCAACAAAAAGAGGAAAAAAAAGCTCCAATACAAGCAATAAGAAATGAAAATGATGGAATTACCACATACCCAGTGGAAATTCAGAAGATCATCAATAGCAGCTTTGAGAATCTTTACACTCACAGAATAGAAGACACAGAAGAAATGGAGAGATTCCTAAGAAGGTACAAATTACCAAAACAAAATTAAGAAGATGTAAAATTTCTCAATAACTCAATAAGAGTCAAGGAAATACAAAATGTAATATTAAAAAAAAACCTAATGACAAAGAAAAGTCCAGGTCCTGATGGGTTCACAGCTGAATTCTATAAGAAATTTACAGAAGATATAATCCCTATACTTCTAAAACTCTTCAGTGAAATTGAAAAGGAACCAATCCTCCCAAAATCATTCCTGGAGTCAAGTACTATATTGATACCAAAACCAGAGAAAGATGTAACTAAAATAAAATCTACAGGTCAGTCTCCCTCATGAATATAGATGCAAAACTCCTCAACAAAATCCTGGCAAATAGAGTACAGCAAATCACCAAGAAGATTACACACCATAACCAGGTAGGATTCATCCCAGGGATGCAAAGATGGTTTAATGTATGTAAATCTATAAACATAAAACACTATATCCATAGATCCATGTCTAAAAACCACATGATCATCTCAATACATGCAGAAGAAGCTTTTGACAAAGATCAACATTCATTAATTTTCAAAGTCCTACAGAAAATTGTAGGAGATGGCCTCTACTTCAATCTGATGAAAGCCATCTATGATAACCCCATGGCTAACATAATTCTAAATGGGGGAAAAAATCCTTTACTCTCAGATCTGGTACAAGAAAAGAATGGCCTCACATTGGCCAAGCACTGGCCGTGACTCATCCACGTGGCTGACACTGACAAAGGTTCTACAATCTGAGGTACAGGATCTCAGGTTAAATCCTGAGAGCATTTCACTGACCTTCTCAGACCAAAAAGCTACAACTCTTGTTGCACAGGTCCTGCTTTACTTTGGTCTTAACCATCCAGTAGAAAAGTATGAAGACGAAATATAGGAAGTAAAGCCATGTTGTTATGTTGAGCTGTGGGGGACTCAGGTCAATAATTTCTGACATTGCCAGTTAAACAGAAGACCCAATGCTATTATGGGTTACTGGACTCTTTTAGAATATTGCTGAGTTTACACACCTATAATATTCAACAACGGAACTTAAAAAAATTGGGGTATACCGATGAATGTCCATTTTGTATCTGTGTATTCAAACTGGTTGGGATAGATATATAGTTGCATTCTCTTAATGAATAGAATGATTTTTTGTAATGGTGTTTGTAAGTAGGATCACAAGTCTACATCTTGTACAGCAATTAACCACTAAGGAGAATATATGCAGTGTATTATTTGTTGAAACTGTACTTTCGAATTGATTTGAAACTGTCTCATTGCTATATGTTTATCAATAAAACTTTGAAAAGAAAAAAAAGAATGGCCTCTATCACCACTCCTATTCAATATACTTCTGCAATCATTAGCTAGAGCCATTAGATAAGAGAGAGAAATAAAAAAGAATAGGGAAAGAAGAAGCTAAACTATCATTATTTGCTGATGACATGATACTCTACCTGAAAGAACCAAACACCTCCACCAAGGAGTTGCTAGAATTAATACACAAATTCAGTGGCATAGCAGGATACAAAGTCAGTACCCAAAAGTCAGTAGCATTCCCCCACACAGATAATAAACACACTAAGAAGGAAATTAGAAAAACAATACCTTTTGTACTAGCATCAAGGAAAATGATATACTTTAGCATTAATCTAACTGACCTTATTAGACCCAAAAGCTCCAAATCTTGTTGTATAGGTCCTGCTTTACCTTGGTCTTAACCATCCAGCACAAAAGTATAAAAACAAAATATAAGAAGTAAAGCCATGCTGTTATGTTGAGCTGTAGGGGACTCAGGTCAACAATTTCTGACATTGCCAGTCAAACAGAAGACACAATACTATTATGGAGTATTGGACTCTTTTAGAATATTTTGCTCAGTTTACACACCTATAATATTCAAATAATGGAATTTAACCAAAAAAATGGGGATACAGATGAATGTCCATTTTGTATCTGTGTATTCAAAGTAGTTAGGATAGATATACAGTTACATTCTTTTAATGAATAGAGGGATTTGTTCTAATGGTGTTTGTAAATAGGATATCATGTCTGCATCTTATACAGCAATTAACCACTAGGAAGAATGTATGCAATGTGTTAATTATTAAAACTGTCCTACCAACTTGGTTTAACAAAAAAAATTTTAAAAAGAGCTAAAAGCTCTATTCAGTGAAAATTGAAGTACTCTGAAGAAAGGGATCATAGAGGATTTCAGAAAATGGAAAGATATTCTATGCTCCTGAATAGGAAGAACCAACATTGTGCAGATGGCCATACTTCCAAAATTACTGTACAGATTTAATAGAATCCTTATCAACCTACCACCAACATACCTCACAAACCTAGAGAAATCATTCCTAAAATTTATCTGGAACCAGAAAAGACCTAGAATACCAAAGGCTATCCTGAGCAACAGAGACAAGGCAGGAGGCATTACAATTCCTGACTTGAAATTATACTACAAAGCTACTGTGATAAAATCAGCATGGTATTGGCAAAAAATAGACCTAAGGATCAGTGGAATAGATTAGAATATGCAGAAGCAACTACAAAACCTCAGCCACCTCATCTTCAAAGAAGGACCCAAACATGCTTACTAGAAGAAAGATAGCCTCTTTTTCAAATGGTGCTAGAAAAACTAGCTCTCCTCATGTCAAAAACCAAATCTTGAGCCTGGTCTATCACCTAGCACTAAACTAAAATCAAAATGGATTAGAGATCTAAACATTAAAACAGAGACACTAATTCTCCTGGAAGAGAAAGTAGGAGGAAATCTTGAAGACATGGAGTAGGCATAGGGTTCATAAACAAAAATCAAACTGCACAGGTAATACTTGATAGAATTAACTGGGACCTCCTCTTACTGAGATGTTTTTGCATTGAAAAGAAATTACCAGCAGAGTGAAAAGACAACCCATAAATTTCAAAAAAAAATCTAAACTAATAAGCATTCATACAAAGGTCTTCTATGTAGAATTTATGAAGAACTAAAAAAATTAGAGCCCCAAAATTTAAAGACACAATCCAGAAATGGGCATCTGAAGTTAACACATACTTCTCAGAGGAAGAAATTCTAGATAGTATCTAACAAATACATGGAAAAAATGCTACACAGCACTAGCCATCCATGAAATGTAAATTAAAACAACACTGATATACCATCTCATCCCAGAAAGAATGGATATCATAAAGAAATCAACCAATAACAAATGTTGGAGAGGCTATGGGTAAAATGGAACCCGTCTCCACTTTTGGTGGGAATATAGCCTGGCACAACTATTATGGAATTCAGTGTGTAGACTCCTTAAAAAACTATGACTGGGAACCTCATTAAATCCAGTATCCACCTTCTGGAAATTTTCTCAAAAGAACTGAAAGCATCGTATCATAGTGATATAAAGGCACCTATGTTTATAGCAGCACAATTTGTGATAGCCATATCTTGGAAACAACAAAAATTCCCATCACCTGAGGAATGGATGAAAAAGATGTGGTGCTTTTATACAATGGAGTATAAAACTCAGCTATAAATAATAATACACTTGAAACCTTCATATATAAGTGCATGTCACTTGAAGATATACTCAAAGTGAAATAAACCAGACCCGTATGTGTAAATATCAGATAGTCTCCCTAGTGTAAAAACTCAAAAGAACAAATAAAAATTGAAAGGTATAACACAATTAAATGGAAAGTGAGAACTTAAGGATTGTGCAACAAAGAAAGGGCAAGAAGAAAAGCTAGGAAACATGCCAGGGGCAAAAGCATACACAAGATGGCTCAGGCAATGGTCCTTAGAATCTCCATCAGCTTTTTGAAACTAGCAGTCAATTGGTAGGATTCTCACCCTGAGTAACTCTCTATAATGATACCTGTGAACTAAGCAACTGCACTGAGGATAACAACGTGTAATACTAGGGCCGTGCTTGGAATGCCTGGTATTCTGGTCTTCTAAATGCATGTTGCTTCTAATTTGATATGAGTTATTGCTATAGTCTCTAAGTAAATATTTGTGTTTAGAAATTTAATATAACAAAACAAGAGACAAGAAAAATATCATGGGACTGTCCTGCTATTATGTTGTATTTTGTTACATTTCTAAATTTCTGTGTAAACATGTATAATTGTTTATTTTTTATTTTTCTTACATTTTATAGGGATTTGAAGTTTAGGATATCAATGATTGTTGGAAAATACCTCTTCCATGTTGTGTCTAAGGTGTTTGATATTCGGACAGATAGTGATGTTAAGCTCAACTGCCTATGTTATAGGGTAATAATATCATTAAACTTCTCCTTTGTAGGGTTAAAGACTTATGTTTGCAGGCCAAATTTAGTGAAAAAGAAGGGATAAAAGGATCTCCAATATTTGGGCCCTAGCTCTTCAAGGTCAGTGGGGACTCAGGACATAAGTGAATCTATACTGTAACATCCTGTAACTCAATGGTGTCCCAAATTTTCTATTTAAGGAGATTATGGAGCCACAGAGGAAAGTGATTGACAATGTATAGTGGACCTAAGGAGAGTCACCTACAGAGAAAGCTTTCTCTCAGTCTTTCACAGAGAGCAAATTGGTAAAGCAATGGCTGTGACTTATCCAGATGGCTGACACAGACAAAAGATCTACAAACTACTGTACATGGTTTCAAGATAATTTCTGAGGGGATTTGACTGACCTAGTCAAATACAAAAATTACATTTTTAGTTATATAAGTCTTGATTTAACTTGGTCTTAACCATCCAGCATAAATGTACAAACATGATGTATAAAAAAATAAAGCCATATTAATATGCTGAACTATAAAATGCTTATGTCAACAAATTCTGACATTGCCAATTCCATGGATAATCCACTACTACTATGGACTATTGGACTATTTTGAATTATTTTGCTGAAATCATGCACCTACAATATTTGAATGGCAATCAAATACCCATCTCTGACAAAACTAAAAAAAAGGGAGATATAAGTGAAGCACCATTTTGTATGGAAAAAAGATAGATAGATAGATAGATAGATAGATAGATAGATAGATAGATAGATAGATAGACAGACAGACACACAGACAGACAGACAGACAGATAGATAGATGATAGATGGATACATGGATAATAGATCTGTTTATACAAAATAGGATATCTATACAGCTACTTTCTCTTAGTTCAATGGGAAGAAAGATTTGTACTAATACTGTTTAGACAAGATATTCTGCCTGCATCTTGTACTCTGAATAACTACTATTGACATCAATAAGCTATGTGTTCATTATTATAACTATGCTACTAACCACTTTTAAAACTGTCTCATTGCTATTTCTTTTTCAATAAAATTATTAAAAAAAGAAATATGAATAAAATCATACCAAGATACAAAAAATATAGTATTTATAGAAAAGTATAATCTCAGTAAAAAACAGAAACAAAATCAAAGCATATGAAGTAAATTTACAATCAAAAATAAAGAAAATCAATAATAGGTTTGCAAAATAAAAATATTTATGCTTATTTTAAACTATTTTAAATAAACATTCACCTAAATAACATATATTTAATAAGAACTAAA
>NW_004524647.1:6180933-6198584 GCF_000260255.1 Octodon degus
TTGTTGACTATCTTTCATCTTCTAAATGTGTACCATTTCCAATGTCATATCAATTATTACACTCTTTAAAATAAATTTTTTAAAAAGTAAAAAAAAAAGAAATATAGACAAACTAAAGTGAAACAGAAAAAAAAAGATGCATGAACAATGTGATTGTCAGTAAATAGAAAAATTTATATGAAATGAAAAGAGAAATATTAGGGCCAAAAAATAACAACTGAAATGAAAGAAATTAAATCTCAGAAATCAGAATAGTCATGAATTTGAAGAAAAACTGATTGACATGATCCAATCTAAGAAGCAAAATAGGAAAAGAAGGAAGAAAAGTGAAGAAACTGAGACATATTATCAGGCAGGCTAATATATACCTAATAGGAGATTCCACCAGGAGCGACAGAGAAAGACACAGAAAAAATATGAGGAATTTTTGAAGGAATAACCACAAAATCCTTAAATTTGATAACATACATGAGTAGTGATTCAATGCAACCTAAATATGACAGACTCAATACAAAAACATGTTTAAATCAGATTCTTAACTTTTGCACAGCCTGCAATTGGATTTGTGATATTCTTGCCTCAGCTTCCCAAAGTACTAGAATTACAGGTTTGCACCACCATGCTTGACTAAAACTTTCTTGAAGCAAAAGAAACATTACGTGACCATGTGCAATAAATCCACCCAAAGAATGAAGGATTTTTTCTAGCACTAGTGGAGTTTTAGAAGTCTTCTACATAGAGTATTATGTCATCTGCAAATAATGATAATCTAACTTTTTCTTTCTCTTTTTTTTTTTTCTGTCTCTTGTCTAATTGCTCTGACTAATGATTTTAGAGCTATATTGAATATGGGTGGTGATAATGGGCATTCTTGTTTTATTCCTGATATTAGAGTGAAAGCTTTTAGTTTTTGTAGATTTAATATGATGTTAGGTATTGAATTGTCATAGACTTTTTTTATAAGATTAAGGTAAAGAAAATCTATTCCAATTTTCTAGAGGTTTGGATTTTGGATCTTGGACTTTGTCAAATTCTATTTGTGCATTTATTGAAATGATCATGTGATTTTTGTCTTTGCTACTGTTAATGTCGCATAATAAATTTATTGATTTGCATGTGTTGAACAGTATCTGCATCTCACACATGAATCCTCGCTGGTAATGGTGTATGATCTTGGTGATTTGTTGCATTGTGTTTACCAGTATCTTTTTTAGGATTTTTGCACCTATGTTCATTAGGGAGATTGACCTGTAATTTTCATTTTGTTTGGGTTCTTCTCTGATTTTAGAATAAAAGAAGTATTCAAATTTGGAAGTACTTGCACCCAGGAATGATTTTGCAAGTACTTCTTTCACTTTCCTTAAAAAATGTCAGCATTAATCTCCTCAGCTCTTCTCTAAATTTCTTGTAGAATTCAACAGTGAATCTGTCAGGGCTTTAGTTTTTATATTGTTTTTGTTGGTAGAGTTTTAATTGCATTTTCAATTTTATTGTGTGATATCATATTTTTTAGAATTTTTATGTCTTCTTGATTTTGTTTGGCAATTTTATTCTGTCTTAGAACCTATCCATTTCTTCTATGTTTTCCACCTTATTGGAATATAGGTTCTCATAGTAGGTGCAGGGAGAAGATGAAAGTAAAAAAATACTTCAATTCTGAGTAAAACATCTTGCCTGAGACAATTCTAGTAATTATTTGGTAGGCAACCCTATACCTCATGATACTTAATCAAATGAATAAATGCCCCTATAGTGGTACCTAAATTACTCTTGTCTCTCATTAAAAGAGAGCTCCACCTGGCCTGATCTCTCATCCCTTATCTATATTTCTTCATTTCCTTCACTATTTAACCCAGGATGATTGAGAGCTGTGTGGGATGCAGTAATAGTAGGTATTGATAATATCCTAGAATTCTATGGGATCCATCGTGCTTTCCCCCTTTTCATTCCAAATTGCTTGAATTTGTTTTTTCTTTCCTCTTTTTTGATAAGATTGGATAGTGGTTTTTCAATTTTACTTATTCTTTCAAAGAAATGAATTTTCAACTCATTTGTATTATTTTTCCAGTCTCTATTTCATTAATTTCTGCTCTTATCTTTATGTTTCCCCCTTTGTGTTTGATTTGTCATTTTTCTAGAAGTTGAAGATTCAATTTTAGTTTAGTTTAGTTTATTCGGTTTTCCTGATGTGTGAGTTCATCACCACCAATTTTCCTTGTAAAGCTACTTTTACTGTGTCTTACAAGGAAAGTTTTGGTATATTTTGTTGGCATTATCACTTAATTGTACATACTGGTTAATTTCATCTGTAACCCACTATAGTTTGTGATTTCCTTTATCATTGATTTTTAGTTTCATTTTGCTACGATCAGATATTATGGATGTGATGATTTCTTTCTTTCTTTAACTTTATTTTTTTTAATTTTATTAATTTTATTGAGAAACAAATAACAATGAGACAGTTTCAAAAACCAAATAATAAGACAGTTTCAATACTTAATACATTGCATACTGTTGCCTTCATAGTGGTTATTCAAAGTACAAGATGCAGACATGATATCCTGTCCAAACACTATTAGTACAAATTTTTCTTCTCATTGAATTAAAAGAAAGTAGCTCTATATCTATGAAGGATCTGAAAACTGTGATACAAGGTTTCAGGCTAAATCCTGAGGGGATTTGACTGACCTTGTCAGATACAAAAGTTACATTTCTTGTTATATAGGTTTTACTTTAGCTTGGTCATAACAATCCAGCAGAAAATATAATAATGAGGTGTGAAAAGTAAAGCCATATTAATATACTGAGCTGTAAAGGGCTCAAGTCAAAACTTCTGACATTGCCAGCCCTACGGATAACCCACTACTATTATGGACTACTGGAATATGTCGGATTATTTTGGTGAATTCACGCACTTACTCTATTTAAATGGCAATGGAATACCCATCTCTGAGAAAACTAAACAAAAAAGGGTATACAAATGAAGGGTCATTTTGTATCTTCATAAACAAAGTTGTTAGAATGTGATGATTTCAATTCTACATTTACTAAAATTTGTTTCTAAGTTGTTATATGGTCTATTTTGGCGAATATCCCGTGTGTATCAGAGAAGAATGTATATTCTGATGCATTTGAATGAAGCACTCTCTAGAAATCTACCAAGTTGATTTGTTTACAGGCTTGGTTTAATTCTAATGCTTCTTTGTTGCTTCTCTATATTTGTGAAAATGCCGTATTAAGGTCCTCCACTACAACTGTGTTACTACTTGTTTGGTTTTTCATGTCCATTAATATTAATTTTATGTAGCTGGGTGAAAATGTGTTTGGTACATAAATATTTGTTATTGTTATTTCTTCTTATTGGAGTTTTCCCTTGTCAAGGATGTAGCGGTCTCTGTCTCTTTTGATCAGTTTTGACAAAGTTTATACTATCTGTAAATAGAACAGTTACCAATGATTTTTCTGGGTTCCTGTGACATGGCAAATTGTTCTCCATCCTTTTACTTTTAGTCTATGAATTTCTCTTTAAATGTGTTTCTTGAATGCAGCATATTTTTGGATTTAGCTTCGTGATCCACTATATCAGACTATCTTTTGATTGATAACTTGAAGCCTTTTACGTTGATAGTTATAGTTCATATATATTGGTTTATAATTTTCATGCTGCTTTTTTGTCATTTGTTCACTATCTTTCCTATGTTTAATTGCTTGCCCTGTTTAATGACATCTTTCTATTGGTATTCACATTTTTGTGGTCTATATTCTCATTTTCTAATATATCCTTCAAAGCATTCTGTAAAACAGTTTTAATGTTCATAAATTTCTTCAGTTGTTTTTTGTCATGGAGGTAACTTGTTTCTCCCAAATTTTGAAAGATAGTTTTGCACATCAATGTAGATTAAAGATTGTTATCACTTCTTTGTCTTTTACCTAAGATGAAAAATAGTTTGATGTTTGTTTATATTTAGGGCTTAACATATCTTGCTCCAAGCTTGCATTGATTTGAGGTTTGTGTCAAGAAGTTTGCTGTGACTCTGATAGGCTTTCCTTTATGGTGACATGTTTGTTTTCTCTATATGAATTTTAATATTTTTGTACTTCAAATTGATTTGTAGGTGTTATAAAGGAGGAAAAGCCCTCTTTTCAAGGGTTTTCTTTTATAGGTTATACGTTTCTTTTCTCTAATTGCTTTTAATTTTTTTTGTTCTCGAGTTTTATTGACTTTCTTGAGTCTTGATTTTCATGTTTTCTGGTACACCTATTTTGGCATGCCTATTTGGAGTTCTATAAGCTTCATTTACTTGTATGTCAAATTCTTTATACATGTTTGGGAAGTTTTCTACCATTACTTCATGAAGAGCATTTTAATGGCTTTTGTACTTTTTCCAACTTACTGATTCCAATTAATCTAATTTGCTTCATATTTTAGGCATTGGGTTGATTTTCCATGTCCTTTTCTGTTTTTAAAATATCTTTCTTTCCTGATCATTCATCATGTTCCTCTCTTTTAGATCTGATACTCCATTCTGGTCTTCACTCAATCTGGTGTGTATACTTTCAATGGAAGTTTTAATCTCTTGGATTTTTGTCCAGATCTGTTCCATTCATTTCATATCTTGTTTATATTTGGCATTCATGATGTCCTTAATTTCCTTGAGCTCCTCTGTTTACCTGTGTTTGCTTTAATGTCTTTCATTTTGACATCCTTTCTTTTTTGCACCTTAGCGATTATTTTTTTCAGTAGCCTCTTCCATTTGTTTTGGACTTCTGCTGCTATCATTTCATGGAATTCCATTTCTTGTCTTCTATTTTCTGTATCTCTATATTCTCTGGACTTACCCTAAATGGACTGGGCAATTGCAATTGCAGTTTTCTTCTTCATTTTATCATTTTCTATTTTATTTTGCTTCTGTATTGATTCTTTTAGACTTCTTATGTTATAGGGCCTTACCACCAGTGTTGAAACTTTCTTAGGGAATGTTTATTCCCCCCAGATATCTTCTAGATGTAGGTTTTTCTTGGTCTTTACATCTAGATGAAGAACAAAATTTCCAAATATATTAAGAATAAGGAGGAGTACACTTTGTAGCTTGTTCCTTTCTGCTGGTGGATAGCGTGGAGGAAGCATCGTCAGTCTCTCTTCCTACTGCCATCATGTCTAAGGCAGAGTCTCCCAAGGAGGCTGAACAGTCACAGAAGTTCTTCATCAGAGGGCTAAGCTTTGAAACAACTGATGAAAGGCTGAGCAGCTATTTTGAACAATGGGGAACACTCATAGCCTGCATGGTAATGAGAGACCCAAACATCAAATGTTCCAGGGGCTTTGGGTTTGTTATTTATGCCACAGTGGAGGAGGTGGATGCACCCATGAATGCAAGGCCACACAAAGTGGAAAAATGAGTTGTGGAACCAAAGAGAACTGTCTCAAGAGAAGATTCTCAAAGACTAGGTGCTCACTTAATGGTGAAGATCTTTGTAGGTGGCATTAAAGAAGATACTGAAGAACATCACCTACAAGATTATTTTCAACCATATAGAAAAATTGAAGTATTTGAAATTATGACTGACTGAGGCAGTGGAAAAAAGAGAGGCTTTGTTTTTGTAACCTTTGATAACGATGATTCTGTGGATAGATTGTCATTCAAAAATACCACACTGTGAAAGGCCACAACTGTGAAGTGAGGAAAGCCCTGTCCAAGCAGGAGATGGCTACTGCCTCATTAGCCAAAGAGGTCAAACTGGTTCGGGAAAATTTGGTGATGGTTGTGAAGGAAGTTTTGGTGGCAATGACAGTTTTGATTGTGGAGGAAACTTCAGTGGTCAAGGTGGGTTTGGTGGTGGGGGTGGATATGGTGGCAGTGGAGATGGCTACTATGAACTTGGTAATGATGGTGGTTATGGAGGAGGTGGCCCTGGTTACTCTGGAGGAAGCATAGGCTGTGGAAGTGGTGGACAGGGTTATGGAAACCAGGGCAATGACTATGGTGGGAGTGGCAGTTATAACAGCTATAACAATGGAGAATGTGGAGGCAGATTTGGCAGTGGTAGTGAAAGCAATTATGGAGGTAGTGGAAGCCATCATGAATTTGGCAATTACAAGAGTCAGTATTCAAATTTTGGACCCATGAAGGGAGGAAACTTTGGAAGCAGAAGCTCTGGGCCTTATAGTGGTGGAGGGGAATATTTTACCAAGCCACGAAATCAAGGTGGCTATGGTGGCTCCAGCAGTAGCAGTAGCTATGGCAGTGTCAGAAGGTTTTAAATTTTTCCAGGAAACAAAGCTCAGCAGGAGAGGAGAGCCAGAGAAGTCACACGAAAGTTACAAGTTACAACAGATTTGTGAACTCAACCAAGCACAGTGGTGGCAGGGCCTAGCTGCTACACAGAAGACATGTTTTAGACAATACTCATGAGTATGGGCAAAAAACTTGAGAACTATATTTGTGACTAATTGTATGGCAGGTTATTTTAGTTTATGTTCTGTAGAAAGTGAAGAGCATTCCAACAAATGGTTTAATGAAGGCCTGTTTTTGCACCTATGCTATTGATTGCTAAATGTAATAGTCTGACCATGATGCTGAATAAATGTGTCTTAAAAAAAAAGAAAAAGAAGTTGTTACCTATCTGATTTAGGGCACATTCCTTTGGTACTAGGCTATGTTAATGTTATGACAATTTACAATAACAATGTTGTCATACAAGAAGGAAAAACTAGTTAGAGCCTTTGTAACATCCTGGTTTAAGTAGTTCAGTTGGCAATAACAACACACTCAAGTGCAGCCTGACTACAGACAAGCTATGCTATTAGCCTGATGTGTTGTCAGTGGGGGCATTGAGGAAAGAGGATAGGATGGAGAGATGAATGGTGTTAAATATAATAATGAGGTTAGTATATTTAAGGTTATATTATATATGAAGTTATTAAAAATATATAATAGGAAGATTGAAGGGCACAGGATAATCATCCAAGTTTTGGATAATTATAGTGCACAAGAGGGAAAGAAAAGGAGGTAACCTAGCATTTTTGAACAAGAAATAAAAGAGATAATGTTTACTCACATGAAATTATTATAAATTCAAGTGAGATATTTGATTACAGAGGGAAAAAAATTAGTAGAATAAAACAAAAAAAAGTTAGGGATCCAAATTGTGAACAGGAGAGAAAAAAGAAAGAAAATTAAAAGGAAAAGAAAGACCAGTAAACTAAAATGTCCAAACACACCAAAAACAAAATACAGAAAGAAAAACAGAATAGGAAAAAACACAACAGAGAGAAAAATGAGAAAAGCAAGGGAAAACAACCAAACAAATTTAAAAAACAAGCAACAGAAACAAACAGAAAACACAAAATATTTATCCACCTCAATACCAAGAGGGAAATCAGTCATATTGAGGTAAATTAAAGTAGTGAAATTCCTATAGCATCTATATTTCTGTGGTAGATCCAAGTTGAATTCTTAGAAATGTGTACTCTGGCCATAACTGCACGTGAATTTTTGGTGAGTTTGGGTCTGATTTTTGTCTTTGGATTTTGGGTATGGGAATCATTTTTGTGGCTGAAGTCCTCCCAGTCATTTAGAAAAGAAAAGAAGAAGAAAAAATATGAAAAAGAAAGGGAGGAGGCCCCAACTGTCCACTTCTATTATTTGTATCTTTGTTCACAAGCACAACACTGATTCTCTTAACTTGCAACCTCTTAAGTTCTATTATTGCTCTATTAGACATTTCTGTGCCTCTGGTCCTGCCTTCTCATTGTGTGCACCTTATGCAGGGTCCTATTGTGTCACTGGTGTTCCTGTAGGTCTCTGGGTACTGAATCTCAGTAGTGGAGGGAGGCAGGGGCAGATCTCATACTCCTCTCACCAACTGCTACTATCCTGGGTTGTTGAGGAAGTGGAAAATTTATCATTATACTTTAGCATATAGTTTTACTTTATATTCTAAACTATTTAAAAGACCAATCTGTCATCCCACCCCTGGGTAGCCTGAGATAAGAGGGTCACCATGAGTTCAAGAACATTTAAGAGCACATAGTAAGTTCAAGGCTAGCCTAAAATATATAGCAAAATCTTGTTTCATTAAAAAAAAAACTTGACTCAAACCAAATTAAATGAAAACAAATAAACAAAGATCAGTGCATAAAATAATGAAAAATCTATGTTGATAGACAAAATATATAACATTTAATTTCTCACAACATCATAACAAGAAAGAGGATAGTAGTATTTTAATGTGCTACTGAAAATAAGTTGATACCATTCCAACTAGTTTGTTATAAACTTAGGATATTAAACATAACTACCATCATTACCATGAAAGAGAAAAGTCTATAAATATATGCAAGAGGAAAAAATAATGGATTCAAAACCATTTACTAAAAGCAATTAACTCAAAGCATGAGAGAAAATGAGTCACAGAAAGTTATAAGAATAAAGAAAACAAATAAAAATGGGAAAAAATAGAAATTATTCCTTATCCAATATAATTTTAAATTTGTTATGAAACTCTCCACCTGAAAGGCAAAAGTTATGCAAAATATATTTTTAAAAGATTCATCTATGTGCTGCCTACAGGATACTCACTTTAGATCCAAAGGCAAAATTAAGTTTAAAGTTAGAGAAAAGATATTTTTACATAAATAGTGGCCAAAAGAAAACTAGTGTAGATATACTAGCAGAACATATACATTCAAGCTGAATGTGTAAGTTTCTCTATAATAAATCCTATGTTAGAACCCAAACAAACCTCAACAAATTTTTAAGTATTGACATTGCACAAAGTATCTTTTCCAATTCCAATGGCATAATGAGAAAAATCAGCAGCAGGTGTAAAACTAAATCAGATCCACATGTGCAAACATCATATAATCTCACTAGTGTGAGAACCTGAAAGAATAATGAAAATCTGAAAGGTACAATAGATACTGTAAAAGGGAAAGAACTTATTCAATGGGAAGGAAAATCTGGGATTAGGAAAAGGACAAATGAAAGAAGGGAAAAGTATATTTAGGTATATATGCGGAATAGTTTGAATAATTTCATTGTCAGTTTCTGCTGGTCTTTTGAAAGGAGGAGTCAATGCTTAACTTTGTTTTACATTGATATTTTTTCCATTGTTGAATTTCTGTTACTTTGTTTAGTGAAGTCTTGTATCATTTCTAATGCTCTCTTTTTATCACTATTTTATATTCTTTGAAAATAAAAATTAAGATATGCAAAAATAAAAAAGAAAATCTATAAATATTTAGAAATCAGATTTTATTCTTAACCATAGTTCAAAGAACATATTGAAAGGAAAATAGAAAATAGTTTGAAATGAATCAAAATGAAACACAATGTAGAAAACTTTGCGATATACAGTGAAATAATACTGATTGAAATATGTAGTTATAATTGAATACACTAACATAGATTTCAAGTCAGTAGTCTGGCTTTGCATCCTAAAGAGGTAGAATAATGTCAAGCTGAACTCAAGCTAGCAGAAGGAAAGACACCTGTGAAAATGAAAATAAGTAAAATTGAAAATGATACAAATAGGGGAAACCAACAAAATTGGAAGTTAGTTCTTTGAAAAAAAATAATATGAACAACCTTTAGCCAGAATTACAAAGAAAAAGCATGATATAAAATTATTAATTTAAAAAATAAAGTAGTGAAATTATACAATGCTATGCTAATAAATTATATAAGCAATATGAAAAGAGATAATTTCCAGAAATATTCAAATTAACTAAACTAGCTCAAAAAAAGTAGAAAATCAGCAGGATTATACTGAGCTGGAAAGGCTGGCCAAATAGCTCATCAGATTAAAGTGCCTGCAAGCAGGTGCAGGGACCAGGAGTTCAATCTCCGGGCCTGCCTGGCCAGCCCAACCCCAGGAGCACGCTGAGATGACAATTGAGACTGAGCATGGTGGCACGTGCCTGTAATCTCAGCTCTTGGGAGGCTGTAAACAGGTGGCAGATCACTATGAGTCCGATCTAGTAGTGAGACCCTGAACATCAAGTAGACCCTTCCTTAAAATACAAAATAATAATTATAATTATAATTATAATAAACTTGAGTAATAAAAACTTAACAACAAAAACAGCAAAGCTGAGGTCATGAAGGATTCAGCACTGAATTCTACAATACATTTGGATAATTTTTGATCCCATTACGCCTTAAATTCTTCAATGACACTGAAAACAAAAGAATTCTCCCTAATTCATTTCTCCAGGAAAATATTTTAGTGATACCTAGAGAAAGCCCAAACCAAAAAAGAGAACTACAGGCCAATTTCCCTCAAGAACATGGATGAAAAAATCCTCAATAAAATACTATCAAATAGAATGCATAAAATTTTCAGGAAGATTATACAACACAACCAAGTGTGATTCATTCCATGGGTGCAGGGATGGTTCAATATATGCAAATCTATAAATGTAATACAGCATATCAACACAGCCAAAACCAAAAACCAAATGACTATCTCAATAGACACAGAAAGATCTTTAGACAAAGTCTAGCACTCATTCATGTAAACACCCTACAGAAAATTGGAATGGATGTCCTATACTTCAATCTGATAAAAGCCATCTATGACAAACCAACAGCCAACATCATTGTAAATAGAGAAAAACTAAAACCTTTTACTTTAAAATCAGGTACAAGACAAAGATGTCCACTATCACCACTCCTATTCAATTTAGTTCTGTAAACATTAGCCAAAGAAATTACTCAAGAGAGAGAAATAAAATGAATAAGAACTGGAAAGAAAGGAGTTAAACTACTATTATTTGCAGATGGCATTGTACTTTACATGCAAGACCCAAAATGTTCCACCAAGGAACCCCTTAAGTTAATAACCAAATTCAGAAACATAGCAGGATACAAAGTCAACACTCAAAAATCAATAGCTTTCCTCAGCACAAACAAAAAACTCACTGAGAAAGAAATTAGAACAACTTCCTTCACAATAACATCCAAAAAAAATTAAATACTTAAGAATTAATCCCAGACTGGTGAGATAGCTTCATGGACTAAAGCACCTGTTTAGGCAAGCACAAGGACCTCAGTTAGATCCTCAGTATCACATGCTGTGCCAGCCCTGCTCCCAAGGTGGGCTGAGCCTGCTACAGAGTCCAGTCCTAGTGCCTTACACCTGAAATCCCAGTGCTGGGAAGACTGAAAACAGGAGGATCACTAGGAGTCTGAGCTGCATAGTGAGATCCTGTAACAACAAAGTACATTTTAAAAAAAAGAAGAAGAAAAATAATCACCAAGAGGAGGAAAAGATCTATACAATGAAAATTACAATATTCTGAAAAAAGAGATTAAAGAGGATTTCAGAAAATGGAAAGATATTCCTTGCTCTTGGATAAAAAAACCAACATTGTGAGAATGGCTATACTCCCAATATTGTTATACAAATTTCATGCAAATTTGATTAAAATACCTTTAGTCTACTTAACAGAGCTAAAGAAAAGTTCATGAATTTCATTTGGAATGACAGAAGGCCTAGAGTAGTAAAGGCAATCCTTGATAACAAAGGCAAAGTGGGAGGCATTACAATTCCTAACTTGAAATTATACTACAAAGCTACTTTGAAAAAATCAGCACAGTACTGGAAAAAACCTGAACTAGGATCAATGGAACAGAGTAGAAGATGCAAACACACTAGGCCTCCTGATCTTTGACAAAGAGGCCAGACATGTTCATAGGAAGAAAGGTAGATTCTTTAACAAATGGTGCTGGAAATTCTGGCTTTTCACATACCGAAAACTAGAACACTAGATCCAGGTATATCACTATGCACTAAAGTCAAAATGGATTAAAGATCTAAAAATTAAAACGGAAGCACTAAATCTACTAGAAGCGACCAAGTTGAAGACATAGGGGTAGGCAGAAATTTCATGAACAAAAACCAAACTGCACTGCAAATACTTTAAAGAATCAACATGTTATCTCATGTTACTGAGATGTTTCTGCACATCAAAAGAAATCACCAACAAAGTGAAAAGACAACTCACAAATTTGGAAAAGAATATTAACCAACAGACACTCAGACAGAGGACTTTTATCTAGAATATACAAAGAAGTTAAAAAAAAATCAGGCCCCCAAAATTTAAAGATCAGTGGCCAGCCAAATGGCTCAATGGCTTAAAGCACTTGCAAGCAACAGGGGCTGGGGATTCAGTCCCTGGGCCTGCCATGCCTGCCTTGCCCCAGGGGCACACTGAGACAGCAATTGAGACTGGGCACAGTGGCAAGCGCCTGTCATCCCAGTTCTTAGGCGGCTGAAAATAAGCAGAACACTACGAGTCTGATCTAGTAGTGAGACCCTGAACACCCTGTAAACCCTTCCCTAAAATTGAAAAAAAAAAATTTAAAGATCAGATCCAAAAATGTTCATCTGAGATGAATACACACTTCTCAGAGGAAGAAATATAAATGGCAAATAAGTATATTTTAAAATGTTCCACAACATTGGTCATTCAAGACATGCAAATTAAAACAACATTGAAATTCCATCTCATTCCAGAAAGAATGTCTATCAAAACAAAATCAACTAATAATAAATTCTAGAGAGGCTGTGGGTGGGGAAAGAACAAAAGATAGAAAAAGGAAATGGGAAAATCATGCAAATATATAAACAGCATAGTTAAGATGATTGTACCCCTAATTTCTATCAGTTTTTTGATGGTATCCATTAATGTTTAAAATTTTTACTTTGACCAATGCTATGTGTTAACGTCTGTAATCTGAGTGCTATGACTTGTGTCTAGTTGTCCCCCAAAAAGCCTTATGCAGTCATGGGGCAGCTTCTGGAGTTTGTGATTGATTCTTGATACAATACTGGGATTCCAGGTGTGAGCACCCTAGGGAGATACAGGGCATACTTAAGGAAGCAGGGAGAGGCTAGCTAGATGCCTGAGCTGCTGCGTTGCTCTTCCTCTTTGCTGCCACTATGAATGGTTGCCCTCTGCCATGTGCCACTCTGCCTTGGAGCCAGCTGAGTATGGACGGAGCCCTCCAGTAACTGAAAGATAAATAAGTCTTTCATGGTTCATTTTAGGTGCTGGGTGTTTGTCCCAGCAATGAGAGAAGAGTAACTGACACACTGAGCAACTACATTGAAGACAACAATGTGCACTATAACAATCACTGTTGAATACCTTTCATCTTGTTTTTTAAATATGTGTCATTTGTATTTTTTGTTTGTTGTTTTTGTGGTACCGGAGATTGAACTCAAGACCTTGTGCTTGCCTGGCAAGTGCTTATTCGACTGAGCTATCTCCCCGGCCCTGTGTCATTTGTAATGTCTTACCTATTATTGTTATACTCTCTTTAAAATAAATTTTAAAAACATAAAAAGACAAGGAAAAAATTAAGATTTATTTGAGGGAAGAGTTAATGTTTAATTGTTTGATTAATCTTGCATGCCTATATCTGGTAATCTGAGCAACAAATTTGATGATAACAATATGTAATACACAATGTTCTATTCTTGTTTTGAAATTATATACCATATTTATTGTTTTATATTGCTTTATGTCTTTGTTCTTGTTATTTGTTTTTCTTTTTTCTCTTTTAATTAAAATTAAAAAAGAAAGTTACAGATAAACTTCCCTGATGATTTCAAAAGTCTTAAACAACATATCAGCAAATAAAATTAGATACCGAATTATAAGGATTATAGCCCCTATTTAAGTAGAATTTTTCCCCAGGAATCAAGTTAGTTTATAATCCTTATTTAAATTCAATATCTCTTTTCTTGAAAAAAAAATGGAAAAGGTAGTCCAATATTCATTCATGATAAAAACCCAACAAACCCTCAGATAGGTCACACTTGGTCATCCCAAGCATGCAGGGTAGGTTCAATATATGCAAAACAATAAATGTACTACACCATATCAACAGAGCTAAATATAAAAATCACATGATCATTTCAATACATGCAAAAAATCTTTTCACAAACTCCAGCATTCATTCATAATAAAACCCTAGAGAAAGTTAGAATAAGTGGTCTTTACCTCACTCAGATAAAATCCATCTATGACAAACCAACAACCAACATCACATTAAACAGACAAAAAGTAAAAACCTTCACTTTAAAATAAAGAACAAGAAAAGGATGTCTGCTGTCACCATTCTGATTCAACATAGTTCTGGAAACATTATCCACAGCAATTAAACCAGAGAGAAAAAGAAAAGCAATAATGATCAGAAAGAAAGAAGTGAAATCTTCATAATTCATGGAAGACATGACAGTCTATATAGCAGACCCCAAGAACTCCACCAAGAGAATTATAGATTTAATAAACAAGGTCAAGAGCATAGCAGGAGGTATAGTCAACACTCAAAAATTAATAGCATCTATACACAAACAATGAATGTGCTGAAAGAAATTAAGAAAATCATGCCTTTCACAATAACATCCAATGAAATAAAATACAAAAGGAACAAATCTCACAAATAAAGTAAAATATATATGCAGTGATAATTACAGTTCTCTGAGAAAAGAGATGGAAGTGGATTTGAGAAAATGAAAGGATATTCCTTGCTTCTGGATAGGAAGAACTAAGCTTGGGAAAATGGTCATATTCCCAAAATTGTTATGTGAATTCAATGTTATGTTACATTATGTTATGTGAATTCAATTTAATCCTGATTAAAATACCTTTAATTTACAATACAGATCTAGAGAAAGCATTTTTGAAATTTATTTGGAACCAGAAGAGGCCTAAAATAGCAAAAGAAATCCTACACAATAAAGGAAATGTTGCAGGCATCACATTCCCTGACTTGAAATTATACTACAAAGCTAATGTGATAAAATCAGCACGGTACTAGTAAACAAAACAAACAAACAAAAAAACAGACCTGAGTATCAGTGGAACAGATTAGAAGATGCAGACACAACTACAAAATCTCAGCACCATCCTATCCTTGACAAAGCAGCCAAATATATTCCTTAGAAGAAAAACAGCCTCTTCAATAAATGGTGCTAGAAAAACTGGCTTTTCACATGTCAAAGACTAATATTAGACCACTGCATTAAACTACAGTCAAAATGGTTCAAAGATTTAAATTTTAAAAACAAATACTAAATCTACTTAAGGAGAAAGTAGGTTAAATACTTGAGGAAAAAAGCTACGATGAAAAGTTCATGGACAGAAACCAAACTGCACTTGAAATACCTTGACAAATCAACAACCAGGATCTCATCTTTTTAAAAAGTTTCTATACTTGAAAAGAAATCACCAATAGAGTGAAAAAAGTCCCCAAAATGGGGGAAAAATTATCCAACTATCACTCAAAGGATTTTATCTAGAACATATAAAGAATACTTAAAAATCAAGCCTCCAAAATTCTAATAGTTAATCAAAACATGGGCATCTGAAATGAATACACTTTTCTCAGATATAGAGATAGAAATGGTAAATAAATATATTAAAAAATGTTTAACAGTACTGGTCATTTAAGAAATACATATTAAAATAACACTGAGATTCCATCTCACCCCAGAAAGATTGGCTATCATCAAGAAGGTGACCAATAACAAAAGCTGAAGGTGCTGTAGAGAAAAACGAAGCCTACACTTCTGGTGGGACTGTAGACTGCTACAACCACTGTGGAAAACAGTGTGAAGATTTCTAAAAAGAACTACAATTAGAGGTCCTATTGAAATCAGCTATCTCCCTTCTAGTATTTTTCCAGAAGAACTAAAATCATCACACCACAGCGACATATGTGCACCCATGTTTATAGCAGCACCATTTGCCATAGCTAAATCTTGGAAACAACCCAAATGTCCATCAATTGAGGAATGGATAAAAAGATGTGGTATTTTTACTCAATGGAATATTACTCAACTATAAAATAAATATTAACTGGAAGCTTTTATAAGTAGATGGATGCAAGTGAAGACCATACTCATAAGTGAAATAAATCAGATGCACATGTGTAAGCATCATATTGTCTCCTTAGTGTAAGAACCTGAAAATGTAAATAAGATCTGAAGTGAACAATAGAGACTGAAAGGGAAAGGAACTGTTCCAAAGAAAGGAATAAATGGGATAAGGAAAAGGGAAAAAGAATGGGAAAAATTATGTATATATACAGGATAGCTTTAATAATTGTACTGCTGATTTCTGCTGTTGTATTGAAAAGAGCAGTTAATTCTTGATTTTTCTTCTCCTTTTTAATTTCTTATAATGTTTTTTTCCAGTTTTGCATGCTTATATCTCATAAGCTAAACAACTAATCTGAAGACAACATTCCACAAAATAACTACCATTGTTTAGTTCCTATTATATTATTTAGTGAAATTCTATATCATTTCCAAAGTTTTGTTTTCTTTTCTCATTTATTTATTTATTTATTTATTTTTGTATTTCAGCAAGGGCCTACAGGGTTTACAGGGTGTACAGGATCTCACTACTTAGATCAGACTGCCTGTTTTCAGCCTCCTAGAGAGTTCAGATTACAGGCATGCACCACCACACCCAGTCTCAATCCCAGTCTCCGCATGCACCAGGGGTGGGGCTGTCATGGCACACTGGGGATTGAACCCCGGCCTCTCTGCCTGCCCAAGCAGGCACTTTGATCTGATGAGCTATTTGGCCAGCCCTTGTTTTCTTTTGTTTATTATTTTTCATTCTCTCTTTTTTGTTGTTAAAAAAAAAAAAATCCTTCCAGTGCAAGGAAGGATTCAGAAAGCCCAGGATCAAGAATGATACTTGAATAGCTCAAGACTCACAAAGAAAACTCTTTTAGGTCAATCTTCTGTAGGACAGTACCAGTACTTATAGAGTTAATCATTTGCATCTTCTGAACACAAATCACCAAAAGTGAGTTGAAACCATATATCATTTATTCAGTTTGCACCACAGTGGATTAGCAGTTTGGACACACCTCCTCTGAATGGTTTCTTCTCCATCCTTATCTCCATTTACTCCTGCATCTGCGTTCAGGTGCTAGATCACAATGTACTCCAGTGGTCATTTTCCTATAGCATAGCTCCTGATGTTCCACAAAACAATGGGGCAACATCACAACAAGATAAGCAGGAGAACTTAAGCCCTGTTGAAATTTGTGACCACAATAGAATCAATGAAAAGAAGAAGCAAAGTTTAAATTCAGCTTAGAGTCAAAAGATTGGAAAATATATTTTTTTCCTTTTTTTGAGAGAAATTGAAAAATCACATTACAAAGACTTTGATACAGAAGAAAAATATTGTTCATTTTGCTTTTATTCTAACACCTCATCCAATCAGTCAATCAATAAGTAGAAACTGGATTTGTACTCTGAGTCCAAAAATGTTCTAAAAACAATGATTAAAAGGCCAACTCTGGGGGCTGGGGAGATGGCTCAGTGGAAGAAGCACTTGCCTGGCAAACACAAGGGCTTGAGTTCAATTCCCGGTTTCACAAAAACAAAAGCCATCTTTTTTATCCTTGTTTTTCAGTGTTACAATCATGTGCCTATGTGCAAAATTTTTTGATAATCACAGAAAGTACCAATAATCCACTCTCGCTTAATTTCTACAAAAAAGCTGTGGTGTTGGATTTCAATATTCAAAATTAGCAGTTCCACTTTTGCCTCTTACTGGATCAGAGTCAATTCAGAGACACAGATGTAAATTTGTCTGAGAAAAACTGGTGATA
>NW_004524647.1:6204047-6206359 GCF_000260255.1 Octodon degus
CCGCATCTTGTACAGCAATTAACCACTAAGAAGAATATACGCAGTGTATTATTTGTTGAAACTGTCCTTCCGATATGATTTGAAACTGTCTCATTGCTATCTGTTTGTCAATAAAACTTTGAAAAAAAAAAGAGTAAACTAGTAATAAACTGGTCTATGTTTCTAACTCATAGTTCTGTGAAGATATTGTTTCTATGCAATTAGATATTTTGTTGCCACATTTTTTCTACTTACAGTTTTTCCTTGCTTTCTGCAGTAGAACAGAAACACTGAATGCTTCATATTTTCCTCTCAATAGCAGATACTCAGAGACGTAAATTGGGATGAAGCACTTTTTCTCACTGTTGCTTCATGCCAGAAATTATATTTTTCTCCAGACATGTTTTTGGTGTAAAATTCAATTTTGGCACAATCTTGATACTTATTGACAAGCTTCCTTGTTTACTGTTGTTCATCCTTATGATGTTGCCTCGTTAAATACTGAAAGGTTAACAACTGAACCCTGTTTGCCTTGAGTAAATCATACTCAATTTTCTGGAGCTCATTGCAAACAATCTGCTCCTAAAGAGCTAATTAGGGCTGAGAATATAAAATGTGAGTTTGGACAGCACTGTCTGCATAGTCTCAATTACAGCCTTCTTTTTCTCCTTCAAATCAACAGTCATTCTGTGTAAGTCAATCTCATTTCTTTCCCAGAAAGAAAATGTATGCAAGGTGGGGACCCAACAGAGTGCCATTCTGATGGCAATAATGGCTTAAGGCATAGAATACAGATCATGAAATAAATGAAAAATGCTTGTGTGCTTTCTGCATCAGTGATAATTGTTACTTATGAGTTCTTAAATTTGTGGAAAGGGACATTTATTTGAGAGGAATTGCAGAACAGTTTCTAAATGACTCTCTCTCTCTCTCTCTCTCTCCCTCCCACCCACCCCCTCTATGTCTCCCCCACTCCCATATATGAGTAGAGGTGAGTTGGAGGGATTTGTTAGTTACTTTTTTGTCACTGACACACTATACCCAATAATCAAAGCTTAAAGGAAAAGAACTTTATTTTGGTTCAAAGTTTGTGGTAGTTTCAGTCCCTAGTTGTGTGGTTCCAAAGTTGGGCAGCAGAGCAGAGACACATGGCAGTGGGAAGCACAGAGAATGATTAAGCAAGGAGGGCAGGAAATATATCTTTCCAGGTCATGTCCCTAGTGACCTACCTTGCCCAATTAGGCTTGATCTTCCAGCATAACTTCTAGCTAAATCCAAAATATCATAATCCATCCATCAATCCAAAGTTTCATTATGTTGATTCCTTTTCTCTCATTTCTGGGACAAAATACATGATGCTTTAAATTAAGGAAGGAAAGGGCTAGCCAAATAGCTCAGGGAATTAAAGAGCCTGCAAGCAGGTGCAGGGGCCAGGGGTTCAATCCCCGGGCCTGCCATGCTGGTCTCACCTGCGGGGTGCCCTGAGATGGCAATTGAGCCTGGGCGTGGTGGGCTCTCACCTGTAATCCCAGCCCTTGGGAGGCTGTAAACAGGTGGATCACTACAAGTCAGGTCTAGTAGTGAGATCCTGAATAATCTATAGATCCTTCCCTAAAATACAAAAAAAAAAAAAAAAAAGAAAGAAAGAAAGAAAGAAAGAAAGAAAGAAAGAAAGAAAGAAAGAGAAAAGGAAAAGTTCATTTACTTCACAATTTAGAAAGGTTTGGGCCTATGATCAACTGGGTTAAGGTGGCATGGCACAGGAAAAGCCGTTTATGGGTTTATGGTAATGGGAGACAGCAAAGGCACCAAGAGCAAAAGGGGAAGAGCAAACCTTTTTTTCTTCCTTACATTGTCAACAGGCTACCCGCCATCGAGTGCATGTGGCAGTCACACCATCTTCATGCCTTCCTCTTCACATGTTCAGGATATTGACAAAGTGAGGACTCTGGCCCCATAATGGGTCACTTAGTTAAACTTCTAAACTTGTCAGTTTGACACAAAGAACAGCATCCTAAAGCAATAACGGTATGTTCTCTACACTCTAGCATGTAGAACTGCTGAATTATTTCTTCAAATTTCTAGCCTTCTCAAGTTGACACTGTATCAACCATTACAATCCACCACTAATGAATATTACAAGCACATTTTTTTCCTGGTCTAAAATACCACACTTAATTTATTTTTTTCATACACAATCTAGAGTTTATTTTTCAAACTGTAATAAAAACTTCAGTTATACCCATACATTGTAATAGAGATTCACTCCATCAAAAATCTCCCTGGGTCCCCTGTTATATTAGTTGACTGTTGCCTTTGCCTTTGTGGTTTTA
>NW_004524647.1:6208374-6213926 GCF_000260255.1 Octodon degus
CCCTGCTGGGCCTGCAGCCTGGGTTGAGTGAAGATCCCTCGGCACTGGGTCGTCTCACTCACTCACCGGGCCTGCGCTCTGGGTCTATTCAGGATCCTGCAGCCTCAGTCGTTTCCAAGCACATTTTTTTGAACCAAGGATTGAACTCAGGCCCTTGCACTTTCCGGGGAAGCGCTTATTCTACTGAGCCATCTCCCAACAAGCACGTTTCTTTAGAACAGTTTCCAGATACAAAGACATGCCTACTCTTATCATTGTACTTGAACATTATAATCTAAGTTTAACAATCCTTAAGAACCAGTATAAAGTATATCAAAATTATATTACCTCAGAACCATAACATTCCCCTATTACTCCAAAGACTCATACACATCTTTTTTATGCAAAAGGCAAGTGGTCCATCTCCAAAAGTTTCCAAAGTTCTAATAGTTTCAGCATTGCTGACAAATCCAAGTCTCAAGTTTCCTCTGGAATGTAAGGCAAACTCTTAGCTGCAAGCACCTGTACAAATGAAAAGGTAGACACTTCCAATATTCAATGGCACAAAATACAAATTTTCATTCCAATAGTTTCTAACAGGGGGATACAAAGGAATGGGACCAAAGCAAGTGCACAATCCAGCAGGGCAAACATCTGAGGCAATCTGTGGAGAGTGATGAGATGCAAAAAGCTTTGGTGGTTCCACCCCTTACAAAACTTCCTGTGGTTATAGCTCGTATGGCTTCTGTTTTAGGCCCACTTTGCTGCCTCCTTGCAGCTTTCCTTTAGTACTACACATTGCTGGCTTTTCCAAACTTCTGGGGTCTCCACTACACCTTTAGCTTTGCCCTCATAGCTTCACACACTGATCTCCCAGGGGCACACTACCTGGCCTCCCAGGCCTCTTGAATTGGGGTTGAAGCCTTCTTAACCTCATTATTCTTATATTCTGAAAGCACCAAAAACCAACACCATGGGGATAATGCCACGGTCTCCTGAAAGCTGTAGCTGTAGCTAGGCTTCCTTCTCTCTTGGCTTTATAAGTAATTCCTGGATCACTAGGCAGTCTGAATAAAATTCTGAAGAACAAAGTTTTGGGTCTTTTTATATACTGCCACCATTCTGCAGCTTGGTGCTACCACTGCCATTCTAGTACACAGTGATCTGTGGGTTTCTCCTTAAAGTTTTTGAATTTTGTAGTTTTGAGGATACAAAGGATCGAGTCCTACCACTTCTTGTGATTCCCATCTTTTATATTCTCCTGTTCCTTCTCAGTGACTAAGATATCCTCAGCTTTACCTTCATAGTCCACAGCTTTATATAGATTCTTTTCTGGCCAACTCACAACATTTTAAATCATTCTGCTGGGCTCTCTGTTTTTTATTCACAACATAAATCTATCAAAAGTCCCCAACAGTAGCTATGCACATCCTCAATATTCAACTGCTTTGAAATCCAGATTAATTAGGCAGTCCACTGTCCTTAATCTCAGTCTTAGCCAAAATTTCTGGACATGATCAAAATGTAGACGAACATTCTGCCAAACTATAAGAAAAATCATCTTGAGTCCAGCGGGCAATACAGTCCTTCCCAGAAGAAACCTACTGACATCCAAAAGAAGGAAAAAAGGTTTTTAGAGGTTTCAGTTTCAGCTCACAGTTTGTAGAGATTTCAGTCCATAATTAGCTTGTTCCAAGACAGCATGGCATGGCAGGAGGAAAACTGTTTATGGTAGCAGAAGACAGCAAAAGCAACAAGAACAAAAAATGGTGAAAGCAAGCCCCTTTTCCTCCCTTATATTGTAAGCAGGCTGCCACCCTTTGAGAGGTGTTGCACTCACACCATCACTGTGCCTTCCCCTTGCACAGGTTTAGGAATTTTAAAAAGTAAGGAGCTTGGCTCCATGCTGAGTCACTTAGTTAAACTTCTAAATTTCTCAAGTTGACACGAGGAACAACATCTTAGAACAGTAAGTGCATTTTGTTCATAACCTAGGCTATAGAATTTCTGAGTTAGTTAAGCTCCTAAACTCCTTAAGCTGACACAATATGTCAACAATTACACCTACCAACAAGCACATGAGATTTAGGGGTACATCTATATATAAACCATATTATGGTGGTATATTTTGGAAAATAGGAAGGAGGAAAGGGACTGGTTTATAGAAAGCTAGTTCTCATGGCATGTTTCAGATTTTCTGCAATGACAAAGTACCCTGTTAAATTGGTTACATTCATGTTTTCTTTGTTCTCCTGTCTTAGTGTGTAATTCTGTAGATCTAAGCTTAGGCACAGATAATATAAACTAGGGCTACTTGCAGACATAGTTGCATATAGCCTGGTTGGGTATTGCCTGGGTTCAGCTGTGAGGGCTCATGTCTAGTCCATATAGCCCTTTCTCTTTCTACAGGAGAGCCCCAGAATAGGACACAATAGCTCATCATGGTTTCAAAGGAGTGGACAGGAGAATGTAAGGCCTCTTGGCCTAGACTTGGACTTGGCACAGTATCGATCTACCATATTCTAATGCCTAAGGAAATCCAGAGACATCCACTTTAAACAGTGGGGAAGCAGACCTCATCCTTTGAGGAGTTACAAAGTCACTACAAATATACATAGAATAAGAAGAGATGAAGAATTTATACCACGTTTGTAATCTATCACAAGTCATGGTAGCAATAGCTTTGTCATAAACAAAATATCAAGACAAGCCAAAGTATGCATTTAATTTGTTTATAAGAACACTTTGTGGCTTTGTTGAAGTATGAATTAGAATAGATTTTTCCTTCATTCTCTCCAATCTGTCCTTGTTTTCTGGGTTGTGAAGACCTTTGATAAATTCCTTGGTGCACCAGATTACTCAGACTTCATTGAGTGTGGATAAAGAATAAATTGTTTATCTTAAAGCACTCAATAATAAAGTATTTTTTATTCAATCAGTCATAGATACAGCTCAAAAAGACAGGTAAGCACCATTAGGTGAGATAATGCATGTGAGTGAACAAATCCTCAGGCAGGATTGATTTTGTGTCTCTACGCAACAGTGCTGTAGTAGAACAGGATAAGGTCCTGGAGAGTTTTGTCCTACCGTTGCAAAAGAATGTGTGAAAAATAGACAAAGCTGGTGTCACTAGATAACACTGACAGATCCTCAGAAATTGAAAAAGCCCAAAGGATTACATTAATCTTTGAATTTACAAAAAAGGAAAATAACTTTGTTCATGATAAACTTTGAAAAAAAAATCATTGCACAGTTTGGGATTATAGTACATCTGTTTAAAGTCTAAAATGATGTGATTAATTAGTTTCAATTCTAGGCTAGATATAGCAATAACATCTAGCCTGGACTACAAGGACCTAAAGTCAGAGAGAAAAAAGTCTTTAACAATATCTGTGTCTGTTATTCCAAGGAAATGAGGGGACCACTACTACCTCCTCCGTCTCCTTCTGCTGCTGTTCCTGCTCCTGCTCCTTCTCCTGCTCCTCCTTCTCCTTCCCTCCTTCCATCCTTTCTTCTCTCCCTCTTCTTTTCTGTCTTCTCATCTCTCATCATAAAAGCAGCTGAGGTCATAATACACACATGACATAGCATAGAAGAGACCCCATAAAACCAGGAAACACCAAGATCAAGTAAGTCAGAGGCATAGAAAAGTAAAATCATGATGTTAAGAACACTGGGGATCAGTGCTAAACTGCACACAGGTGACTATATTCCTAATAAAAAATAAAGCAAAGACCCTGAAAATTGGACTGCGGTAACAACCACTAAAATCTGGACTGGCAATTGTGGACACAGATGTGGGACCTATCTAAGCAGCTTCACAAAAGAAACTAACATTGAAATTGTACTCACAGAAGGTTGAGCCAAGTTTGTTGTTTGACTCTAACCAGGTGAACCGTGCACTTAAAGATTGTAATTCATAGAATATAAATTCATAGTTTAACGATATTATTTTCAGGAATCCAGAATATAACTTAAAACAACTTGTCATAGGAAGAATTAGGGAAAAATCTCATAAAAGTTCCCAAACAAATATAAATAAGACCACTTTGAATAAATAGAAGTACAGAGATTTTCTTTAAAAACTAAAAATTATAAATCAGAACCAAACAGAAATTTTAGAACTTTAAAATTATAGATTAAGTCAAATAAATAAGCAAAGAAAGCCTTATTGAATAAAGCCAACTACATAACAGGAATGACAATGCATTCTGAAAACGTCTACCAGACTCTTAAAGATCTTTCATTTATTTGTGAAGCATTTGTGTCACTGGTAACCCAGAAGCAGGAGAAAGTTTACCATATTGAAAAAATGTTTGAATAAATAATGATTGAAGGCCTCCCAAGATTTGAAAGAAATAAGCATAGAGTTAAAAAAAAATCTTCTATCCTACAGATTTGATTTGAAACTGTCTCATTGCTATTTGTTTATCAATAAAATTATGTCTAAAAAATCTTTTAAAGTTCCAAACAGGGAAACACAAAGAAAAACAAGTCTGGACACTTAATGAAAAATGGCTAACCAGAATGGGTGGAAAGGCCTGCAATTCCAGCTATGCTAGAACCTGAGACAAGTAGGTGGTGAATTGAAGAAATTCAGTAAAATCCTGTCTCCTAATAAAGCACAAGCAGCCAGGCATAGTTCAGTGTTCTCTGGGTGCAATTCCAGCACTAATAGGAAAAAGGAGAAAGGTTAGAGAAAAAGAAAAATATAGCAGGACAAACACTTCAGAAATCAAATTGTTTTAAATCTACTCTAAAATAAAGAACTAAGAAAATCCATTGTCTTTCCCTAAAGAGTGACAAAAGATATTTCTTAAAATAGAATGGAAATGGTATCAGAAGAAAACTAGAAATGTTAGTAACAAAAAAACAGAAACCAACATGACAACTATCTGGGTAAGCATATTAGACTGTTCTTCTTAGCTGAACATCTTTAAATATACATAATACATACAAGATGTGATCAAAACCTACAGTGAATCTTTATGTGGTTTTTAAACTATTATATTAAGAGACAAATATCATTCATCCCCCTCGCAGTGCTTGCCCTCCCCTCACATATACTTGTCTCATCATTCTTGTCACTTTCTGAAGCAGTTCTGGAAATCCACGCTCAATATTGTCTTTCAGGGTGCTGCTATGGCTGCCTCGATTCACTGAATGAATTTAGGATACCTACCTTTCGTGATTGTTTTGACTTTGCCAAAGACACGACTCTCACAGCGCCAGATCCAGTGATACCCTTTCAGTTGTGTGTGTGTGTATAATTCAGTATTGTGAAGGTGCTCATCAAAGATTTCCAGAATTGCTTCAGAAGGTGAATGAGGGTACGAATGTATTTCAATTGAGGGAATAGTTGGGCCAGTCAAATAACTCAGTGGATTAAAACGTGTGCGAGCAGGCGCAAGGACTGGGAATTCTATCCCTGAGCCTGCTGGCCCAGTGTCGCCTCCGGGGTGCCGTGAGATGGAGATTGAGACTGGTCTTGGTGATGCGCGCCTGTAATCCCAGCATTTGGGAGGCTGTAAATAGGCAGATCACTGTGAGTCCGATGTAGTAGTGAGACCCTG
>NW_004524647.1:6214461-6215859 GCF_000260255.1 Octodon degus
AAGGGAATTGTATGTATATCTTATAATCCTTAGAGCTACCAATAAAAATTATAATATTTGAATAAAAACACAATAAGCCAATGAAAATTTAATAATAAAAAGTGTCACATGATCCAATACATGAATAAAAGCAAAGACATGAAAAACATGGCTACATGAGGAAAGGATGTAATAAAATAGCTGTTCTAAATATAAGTACATTGACAAATACATCAAGTGTAAGTGGACTAAACTCAAAATCTAAAACAAAGATTTTCAAAAGGTATAAAAGAGATAAGCCTTAAGTATCTGATGACTATAAAAATCATACTTTAAATACATAGGAAGCATAAAAGTGTATACATACAAACATCAGTCCAAGAAAAGCCAAAATGTTTACACCAGTCTCAGATAAGAAACTATTAGAACATAAATGTTTATCACAGAGAAAGATGGATATTTCCTGATACTGCCTTTCAATGCAGTAAAAAGTTTTAACAACCTTAAAAAAATGGCTATGCACATAAAAAGAGAACTATTTTCTGTGTTGCATTGTTTTTGTAAGTGTATTAAAACAAAACAAATACTGATACCAATGCTTGTAAGAAGTAATCAGATGATAGCAATGAACAGTGAGACAATCACTTGAAATAATTTAGAAATTTTATATAAAGCTAAATATATATCTATTATCAATAAAGTAATCTCAATATATGATAGGTATTAAAAAATAATTTTTATACTAAAACTTAATTATGAAAATTTATTGCAACTTTATTCAGAACTGCCAAAATTTTCAAATAACCCTTCAACAGATAAATGTCTAAAAAATAATTGATAACAGACAAATGTTAGATAACTAACAGATAAATAACAGACAAATGTCTAATATATGCAGTAAAATAATATTGAACAATAAAGAAGAAACACTTCAGTGACATATATGAATCTTAATATAGCCAGTTTCCAAAGTCACACACTGTGTAATATCATGTATAAAATGTTCTTGAAACAGTAAAACCTGCAAAGATATCATGATGATGAATAGATCCATAGTCACCAGAGGTTAAGTGTGGGGAGAGAGTTTCACACAAAAGAATGATACAAGCTGGTTATTTCATGAGATGAAATAATCTTAAAACTTATCCTGGAATGGCAAGTAAATGACCAGCACTTCTAACAGTTTGAGGATAGGATATCGCACAAAATTCTAGTGTGTTGTGGACATGCATAATGACCGTGACAGGTACTGGTGGCTAGGCGTCACTTGTGGAACTGTCTTGCCATTCCAGTATTTATCTTATGTTTTACTCTAGTACTTCTTTGCTATCATGAAAGCTTTTTCTGAGTTCATTTGTTTGGAAACATTTAATTTTCTGAATATTGCTTAATCTTAATTTTTGTTCTAAGATTTATACT
>NW_004524647.1:6216169-6228640 GCF_000260255.1 Octodon degus
AAAAACTCATCCTGATTACAGGTGTTATAGAAATACAATCATAGCCAGGGAGATAGCTCAGCAGCATAAGCACCTGCCTTTCAAGTGCAAGGTCCTGAGTTCAAACCCCAACACTGCAAAAAAAAAAAAAGAAAAAGAAAAAGAAAAAGAAAAGAAAAAAAGAAATTAAATCATGTGTTATAATCCACAAAACCATACAATGATAGTTAATTCTACTGTAAATTAATTTTAGAATAATACTTAAATGCATAGATATATTTAATGCCATTTCATAAACATTTTCAGTTAATTAATATTTTTTCAATTTTAATATAATACCAGTGAATTCTGTCTTGACTTGTCCACACATATCTTGAGATTTTAATCTCATCATTCTGCATAACATAGATCAAGTTTCAATCAAATTGATCCTCTAGTTCAAAAAATTAAAGTGGAATAATATAGAAGACATTCAGGAACTGATTTTTATGTGAAAAACCACATAAGCTCCCCTGGATCAATTCCAGAAAAAAGATCAAAATCCCTTTAATAGAGTCCAGAAGATTGTCTTGTACAATTCTTTATGTCACCCTCCAACTCACTGTACTAAATATTGAAGATCTATTTTTATAGTTGAAGAAACTGAGGCTCCAGATGGTTAGCAAGTATAGAATGTAAGACACAAATAAAAATTCTTCTTAATTTCAATACTATTATATTTTTATTGAAAAGTAGAAACTTTATTTTGGCACAATAGATTTATATTTTGTTAGTGGATATTTTGTCTAAATTCCCTGTAACTTTTTGCAAATTAAAGTAGCATATTTCTGGAAGATGGTTAAGGTGACCATCTAGACTCATGGTAAGAAACATCATCCACCCCACTCAGGCTCAGTTTGGATGACAAGCTTTAGGTCTGGGCAGTATCTGCTACCAGCATCATCCTATGGCAACAAACTGTATGCTGCATTCTCAGGACCAGCTGTCTTTACTAACTACATTTGAGTAGAAATTGGGGAACCCTCAGGGGAGGATGTCTGCTTTTGCCATCCCAGAATTTGGAGCCAAGCATCAATCTAAATGCTCTCCTGGACAAATGGCAAAAAGGCTTTGCTGAAATCAGCCTTTAGACTTTTCTCTGCCTGAGAATTCCCTCCACCAGAAACTTTTCAGAGTAGAATAATGCAGTCCAGCTAAATGACCCATGTATTGCCTCCACAAACCAGACCACAGAGCACTATCAGATGACTTTACCCTCACCTTGCATTGAAATGCTCCATGTTACGTTGCTTTGTTCATTTTCTTGATTGCAAAGTAAAAGTGACCACAAGTGCAATATTTTGAAAATACTTATCAAAAAGAAAATTGATTATCCTACTACCAATTGAACATATTTTTTCAGACCTTCTGTAAAAAATTGTACCAAATTGTAGAATGTAATACTTCATATCTTAACTATTTAGCATATATTTTAAAATATGCTCAACCTTTAAATAGTCCCTTGAGGAGAAAATTTTCCATTTGACAATATCTCATCATCTGAATGCATGCAAGTTTACCTTTAATTTCTGATTACTCATTTTTTAATATTAACTAATAGTGCCCATAATACCATGTGACTCTCATTTTAATATATTGCAGTAATAATTTGATGCAAAGAGAATTGTTTATTAGATTGACATCTATCATCAAACTGGGTGCCAGGACTTTTGTGCCAATTCAAAAGACAACAAGCATGCTACATAAACATGAATATTTTCCTCAACTCTGCCTAAGGATAGATAGGCATTGTAGGATGGCATACTATTTTTATATTATTCTACCTTTCTATTTCCTGTCATTGTGAGCAATTGTTATTTTACTCAGAACAGCTAGTATTTAATATATTATGAGTACATTTAGAAAAGCATCACCTACTATTTAATACAATTTATGTTGAACTTCAGCTTTTTGTTTCATTCTTCTATTAAAACTAATTTTTCTATTAAGTAGTTGTTAACAGAATTTCAGACAGTGAAATTTCTCACTTCATCTTTTTGTCATCTACTTCCCACTTGAACTCTCTTCCAAAAGGAGTTTATGCACATACAAGCAAATACAGTTACCTTTATTTATCATACTTCTGCTATTACTGTCACTGTTTTACTCAGGACTCCTGTACCTTAGTCATTTGACATGTGTAAAAGTAGAATAATCTTACAGAAAATGCATGGGCTTACCTGTTTTCATATATCTTTATTATCATAGTTTGTCATTAAATTTCTAAAAACATCTTTTCTAGTATGATGAGTTAAAAGTAGTATTTTCTTCCAATTTCCAATTGTATTTCTCTCATTGTAACACAAGCTTAGCATCACTTCATATATTTAAAAGCCATTTTTATCTCATTTTGGTAATATTAAATATTTATTCAAATGCACTTTGAATCAGATAGTTCTGTTGCTTACTGATTTCTAAGAGCTGTTTGAATACACAGAGATTTATCTCTTGCTTATTATGTGAGCTGCAAATGTATTTTTTAACTTGGAGTCTATCTTTTGACTTTGTTTGGTATGTTTTATTCTGATAGTCAATTTAACCAGCGATTTCTGTGTTGACTCTTGACTTATGAGTAACAGTTAGAGAAGACTTCTTCATTCCGAAATTATGAAACAATTCTGCATTCATCTCTAACAATTCTTTGAGTTCAACTTTGCTGTGTAAAGGGAAGAAGCACGTGGGATGAGCATAAGGAGAGAGGGGGAAAAAAAGGAAAGCTGTATATGCATATCCAAAGGAGAGCTTGGATAATAGTGCCACGAAGTTCTACTAGTTATTGCAAGGAACAGTTAATGCTTATATTTTTCTTCTTCAGATGTTTTTTCTTTTGACCAATTTTGAATGCTTATATTTGATAATCTGAACAACTAATCTGAAGACAATACACAATACAACAACCTTTGCTGAATCCTGTTGTTTTGTTTAGTGAAATTCTTTATCATTTGTAATGTATTTTTTATGATTTTTATTCTCTTTAATAAATAAAATGGAAAAGGAAAAGGGGGGAAAAACGTTTATACAGTGGTCCTTCACTTACTACGGAGTTGACCTTCCAGAGAGATCAACCAAGTAGCGACATTATATTTATTTTAGTATTTACATATATTTTAAGGTTTCATAAACCCTTTCCACGCTGTTAGAAACCTTTCCCACAATTTTACAAAACACTTTTAATGTTCCTTGTTTTGTTTTTATTTTTTATTTTTTTTGCTTTTTGCTTTTTGCTTTTTAAAAGCACCGAATCATAACCACTAGACTACCAGAGAGCATCTTTTTTGGCTTTTTGAGACAGGGTCTTTTCTTTTTCTTTCTGTATTTTAGGGAAGGGTGTACAGGGTGTTCAGGGTCTCACTACTAGATAAGATTCATAATGATTCTCATGTTTTACAACCTCCCAAGAGTTAGGATTACAAGCACGCACCACCACGCCCAATCTCAATTGCCATCTCAGTGTGCCCTGGGAGTGGGGTCAGCACAGCAAGCCTGGGGGATCAAACCCCCAGCCCTAGTGCTTGCTTGCAGGAGCCTTAATCTGCTGAGATATTTGGCCAGAAACTTCTAATGTTCTTAATCATTTTCAAAACTCATAAACCTACATAATTTTGACAACATACATATACTGTACAGTACTGCAAAATCCTGTGATACAGCAAAAAATCTGTGATAAATAATTTAGATTCATATTTTTTGAAAACCCTGGAAATAGTTAGTCAGTGAAAGTTGAACTGTGAAATAGCGAGGGACTGTACATCAATTCATGTAAACCAAAAATGGAAAATGGATTTAAATTTCAAAACTGAATACACCAATGTAGTCACATCAAGAACAACATTAACAAGACATCAGAAACTCATGTGAGCACCTTCAGTGACAGGCACTCACTGCCAAGAGGTTAAACACTAGCTTAGCTTCTAAGACTATAGCCATAACTACTTCTCCACCTCCTCCTCCTCCTCCTCCTCTTCCTCTTCCTCCTCCTCCTCCTTTTTCTCCTCCTCCTCCTTCTTTTTAATGTATTTAGTACAGAGTCTACAGTGTCTCACTACATAGATCAGACTCATAGTAACCCTCCTGTTTTCAGTCATAACTTGAAAGACTTCTTATAAACTTTTCATTTCTAGATTACCTAGACAATTTCCAATTCTTCACAATTGTTTCTCGAAGATACTCATTATAATCAAAATAATTGTTCATATTGCCAATAGAATTAACTTCTACCCACGAAGGATACTGGACCATTTATACTGGAGATTGGTGGATGAAGTAGACCTTAGCAAAAATGCACATGACATTGTGAAGAAAGAAGTATATCATATTAAAATATAATACAAAGAAACTACTTTCTCCACTTCAGCATAGTAGTGTCCATTATTGTGGGATGTGTGATTTCTAGATCTTTTTCTCTAATAGAGAGCTCATCCCTTTATTAATATCTGATGTCACATGATGCCACAGATTTTTTTTCAGTACCAGTAATCAAACTTAGGAGCACTTGCCAGGCAGGCACTTATGCCACCATGCCTGGTTTTGATTTCCCACTCAGTGCATCCCAGGCAGGGCTGGCACAACATGAGGTATGGAGCATCAGATCTGGGTTCTTAGACCTCTGAGCTAAATTAACAATGCATTTTTTTTAGTATCCCTATAACATGCCCAGCAAATACCAGAATTTAGAAAAGCTTGATGATAAGACTTTTAAGATGAGGCACAAATCCACATAAAAGGCAAGAAAATGAATTCTGAGAAAAAAAAAAAAAAAGTAAGACATTGCCAATCATGCAAAGTGAGGAAAACAAACAATTAGGGGGCAATAAATGCATGAAGAAACCATACTATAGTTATTAGAAAAGGTCAAAGAGTTGGTCTTGGGTGACTACAAAGGAAGTAGTATCTATTTTGTCATAATATATCACACAAAATGGGGAAATGAAAAGGATTGCATGTTTCAACATGCATTATTTTTCTGGATAAATTGGAACTGTTAAAAGTTGTAGACTGGAGATTCAGGAAGACGAGAAAGTTTGAAGTGCAAAATCACAGTAGACCTTTTGAGAAAAATTCAATAGAGGGAAATTTTACTTTTTTTATTGTACTGACCTCTCTATCCCAAAGTTTCCAATAAGCTTGCAGTTACTAAATTCTTTTTTTAAATTCCTTTTGTGGTCACATTACTTGATCTCCCTTTAGCTTCTGATGCTACTGATCACTAAACTTAAACATATCACCACACTTTGACTTCTGTAAAACTAATGTTTTCAGATCTCTTATAACCTTGGCTGCACTCTTCTCTGTGTGTGGGTCCCTTCCCAGTGGTACAGCCTGTGTCCAGACTTTGCTGAGGAGGCTATCTCAGGAAAAAGAGTGAAGGCAAGTGAGAGTGAAGGAACAAGGAAATGTCACATTATGCAGCTTACAGCTACAAACCACTGGGGCTCAAAATCCATTGATAGCCTTCAATTTCTGGGGCACACCTAATGCTATCTTTTCTTATGTTTCCCCAAAATCAGAGTTAAAGGCAATGATTTGAGGACAATGATTTTATTTTGGAGTTATCCTGAACTACATTAGTAAGGCACCCAAGATATGGAGCGTAATAAGATTTTTCTCTGTAACTCTAAAAATTTATAGAATTTACCACTCAAGTTCCACTTGCTTATTGAGCAGATATCCAACCATCAGCCCATCTTATATGCTTGTGGAGGGCCACCCCTGGGTGCACTAACTCCAAGTACTTCAGGACTACTCACATATGTTTAGTTTATGAACGAAAATGAAGTGCTGAGAAACTTGGCATGAAAACACACAACAGGTTGCACATGCTGAAGATGCTCCAGTGCAGGGCATAAAAGCACACAAGGGCTGGGGATACGGCTCAATCGCACAGTGCCTGTCTGGCAAGCATGAAAGTTCTGAGTTCACTTCCCAGTATAAAAAAAAAAAAAAAAAAAAACAGCAAAGCCCAGAAATAATTGTGTGCTAGACAACATCTGAAATCAGAGATGAATCTGAAAGAATCTAAATCAGGAAGGGCCCTAGACATGTTAGGGAATGTTTGCCAAACCTGCTCTCCTTCCTTCATTCACCAGACTATCAAGGTTGTTCTGGGTGGGGATTCCATCCACAGTCCTGACCCATCTCCATTCCAGACAGAATTATTTAATAAAGCATTTCTCCATTTCTTTAATTGGGACACATATTTAATAATAATATAATTTAATTGTTTTTCAGGAATATCGCTCAAATGATATTCTGAAAGCTGAACTAAATAATCTTAAGAATAGAATGTATTTCTTGGGCTGGAGAAATAGCTCAGTGGTCTAAGCACCTGCTTAGACCAGGGTTTGATCCCTGGCACGACATGGCAAGCCACCCCCACCCTGGGTGCACTGAGCTGGCCATTATTGTGCGCGTGGTGGTGCATGCCTGTAATCCTAGCACTGGGGAGGCTTGAAAACAAGAGGATCACAAGGAATCTAAGCTGTGTAGTGAGATCCTGACCAAATACATATATATATATTTCAAAGTTATTGTGAAGACTTGCTCATTTGGTCTCCTTGACTTTGGAAGGTAGCACATAACCTCCAGGAGTAAAGCAACATCAGGTTACAGTAATTTTTCCACAGGAAAAGTGTCATAAGTCATTAGCAGCTGACATTCATACAGATAGATATGTGCATCAGCTTGGGGGATCTGGCACTTTCCCTGATAGTTTCACAGGAGGAATTGAAATTCCTTCAGCTAAATATCTCAGAAATTCCTGACTACACTCATAATTCTGAAACCCTCAGGTAAATGAAATGGAATCTGAAGTATTTTGAACTCAGTTTTGATTCTTAGATATTTTCCTTTATGCACCAAAGAATATTTGTCAGGATTCTTCAAAGTACATCAAACAGCCATGCTATAGGATTCAGGCTTCTTGAAAACAGATAGATCATTATTCCTGAAAATTAAAAGTAGCATCTGAGATTACATAGGAGAAAGGAGTAGGTAGGTGTGGTGCATTGATAACTGGTGGTCCACTTGTAACACACAGCTGAACTGAACCAGCACAGCGCTGGGTGTGGGAGTTCCACCTTAGGATTGTTGTCAACAGCACAGAAAGCAGAACTAAAGAAGAGAAGCTGTTTGAAAGCTGTTTAGAAGCTATTGGAAGCTGTTGGAAGCTATTAAGGAGGCTGTAGGGAGCTGTTGGTTCTCTTGGAGGAGCTTATGCTGTATTTTGTAAAGAACTCAGCTGTTCTCATCATCAAAGGACCTTTGGACTTTGTTGTCACTAAGAATGGTGATTCTTCACTTTGTGGGAGGTCTGGCCCCCTTTTCAAGCACTGCCTCCTGGTTGGGTAGGCGAAGATGGTGCACTTCTTGGTCTCCTAGAGAAGCCAGTTGCACCAGCTTTCCTGATTGGAGCCTGACTGTTCTCATTATCAGAAGAGCTATGAATCTCACTGTCACTGAGAATGGCTGTGGTACCTTTGGACGGAGCTCTGCTTCCTACTTAGAACATTTCTTCCTGAGTCCAGGTCAAATCCCTCAGCCTGCTAGCACAGATTCTTCATCCCACTGGCACAGATTTTGTAGCTTCTACCACTGACATTTGGGCTTTCCTAGCACAGATCTGTGAAATAGGCCTGCCTGAGCCATTGTCATGGGCTCTTGGCTTCCACTTGGACTTGTTGGAGGCATTGTTATGGGCTCTAGGTCTTCAGTTGGGCTTATGAAACTGAATGTTGGGCTGAATATTAGGATCCAGGCCCTCAACTGGATTCTTTGGTCTTGCTGTGTGGACAGATTTCCTGCACCCTTTGTATGTGATTCTTTGGGTAATTCATTATAAAATAATCTTAGAAAACATGTATCTTCCTCTTTTCTTGCTGGAACCATGGAGGGAGTAGAAGAGAAGAAAAAGAAGGTTCCTGCTGTACCACAAACCCTTAAGAAAAAATGAAGACATTTCGCAAAGTTGAAGATAAAGTGCCTGTGAAAGAAGTTTGCCCAGAAGATGCTTCACAAGGTGAGGAGGAAGCTCATCTATGAAAAAGGCAGGCACTATCATAAGGAGTATAGACAGATGTACAGACCTGAGATATAAATGGCGGGGACTGCAAAAAAATCTGGCAACTTCTATGTCCCTGCAGAGCCCAAACTGGCATTTCTCATCCCAATCAGGGGTATCAGTGGTGTGAGCCCAAATGTCTGCAAGGTGTTGCAGGTTCTTCACCTTTGTCAAATCTTCAATGGTATCTTTGTTGAGCTCAACAAGGCTTCAATTAACAAGCTGAGAATTGTGGAGCCATACATTGCATGGGGATACCCAAACCTGAAGTTAGTGAATGAACTAATACACAAGCGTGGCTATGGCAAAATCAATAAGAAGCAAATTGCCTTGACAGTTAATTCATTGATTGCTCGATCTCTTGGTAAATATGGAATCATCTGGTGAAGAATCTGATTCATGACATCTATACTGTTGGAAAACAGTTCAAAGAGGCAAATAACTTCCTATGGCCATTCAAGTTATCATCTCCTCGAGGTGGAATGAAGAAAAAGACTACCCATTTCATGGAAGGTGTAGATACTGGAAATAGGGAAGATCAGATCAACAGGCTTATTAGAAGGATGAACTAAGGTATCTACCATGGTGTTTTTGTGATTTAGTCAGTTAATATAGTATCTGCTTCCAAATTGAAAAAATATAAATAAATAAATAAATAAATAAATAAATAAAATATGCATCTTGCATTGTATCATCCCCTTGCAAACCCCAAACCATGACAGCAGGAAGTTTTTTTAAGTAAAAGCTGAATGGTTTTGAGATCAAGTAAGACTGTTGATATCTAAGAAGAAACAAAGATGCATAATGTGGCTGAATTAAAATAATGAAATGCATGACAAACAGAAGCCAATGGGGGAAAAAATAAAAAGAACTATTTAGAACTTTCTTTTCAAAAGAAGGCATCTCAATCTGGCTCCACTGCAATGGAACCAGGGCAAAACCAGCATAGTAGACATCATTGGTATCACTAGGCTGGGCTTATTATTTTGCTGTTCTTCTACCAGGGCCACTGACAAGAATGGAGGGTAGGCACAAGCCATGATTCTTAGAAATAAGCCCCAAATTAGGCAGGATATGAAGTGGATTTATAACTCCATTTCTTATGGGGTGGGTCCTTCTGTGACCAAGATGCGTCTTTTTTTCTCATATCACCATGCTTGGTCTTTTCTACATGAGCAGAACTAGAATGACTAGAGGCTCATATTATGAATACATGGTATTCATAATACCATGCCTTAGTCATTGCCTTTAGGTGGAGAGAAGTTTGAGGAGAAGTATAATGACAGTAATGGCTTCCTTGAAACCTCAGGCAACCTGGCTTCTCTATCAACTTTTCCATTCCAAATTATTCTAATTAATCTAAATGACAGTCTTGGACTCTCTAGCTGCTATTAGAGAGGCCAAAAATTGTTGCATGGCAATAAGACTTGATATTTGGTGAACAACTTTTAATCAACATCAATGCCCCTAATGAGAAAGGGTTTGAGATCCAGTAAAGCAATAATACACATATTAGCTTTTGGACTGAACACGCTGATAGCTTGAGGAAGAAAAAAATACTGCAACCTCCAGTAATGCAGCTAATGAGCCATGTCAGAATTGGAAAGCTCCATTTAGTAGCTCAAATCTTCTCTTGCCAGTAGCTTCCAAACATTCAGCTACTCCCTCCATTGCTTAAATGTTCTCTGATTACAGATTTTGGGCTGGTCTCTATTCTATAAGCATAACTGACATCTCAATTCAAGTTTCCATCCTCCTGATCAACTGTGCTCACAGCATAAAGGGTAGACTATGATCATCATTTCTTATGGGGTGGGTCCTTCTGTAACCAAGATGCATCTTTTTTTCTCATATCACCATGCTTGGTCTTTTCTACATGAGCAGAACTAGAATGACTAGAGGCTCATATTATGAATACATGGTTTACCCAGTGATAAATATTGTAGAATCCTTTGGGGAGAATACTTGCTCTTAAGAAAGGAAGATATCAGATCTCTTCTGTTATATGTGGAAGGAGAGGGGGATCCATTCAAAAAGAGACAGGAATAAAGAGGGAGGAGGGATAGCTAAGGGTTGACAGAGATGAACATGATCTGAGTATGTTATATGCCATGCATAAATCTGAAAAAAAGTGAATCCCACAGCTAAAGTGTACTAAAACACTGCTGGGCTTGGGGCACATATCTATAATCCTATACCATGAAGTCTAAAGCAGGAGGATTGTTGTGGGTTCAAGATTGGCCTGAGCAACAAGGTAAGTCCTTGTCTTGAAAATTGAAAGAGGTGGGGTTCAGATCCTTTCTAGAAATATTTTCAAAATTATGATACAAATTTCTTTTTGTTGCAAGGGTGGTAGTCTAGTAGTATTCTGTGTTTGTCATGAATATACAAATTGTGTAATAATCACAACAATTAGGATACATTATAATTTCCTCATAAAAGATTTCCTCATGTTGGCCATTTGAAATCACACCCTCTCTTCTGCCCCACTTGCTAGCAACCATCATTAAATTACCTTTCTCTGATAGTTTTGCGTTTCCCCGATATTATTTGATGAAATTATATAGCATATAGCTTTTCGTGCATGACTTATTTTAGTTGACATAATGCACTTGAAACTCATTTATGATATATGAGTTTGTTTGAAATTTTGGTTTTGGTTTTCTCTGTTTTTTTTTTTTTAATAATAGGATTCTATTGTATAAATTTACCAGGACTAGCCAATTCTGGTAAATTCACCATATGTAGGAATTACATGTCATTTCAAATTTGGGATGCCATAAAATCTAATGCTACAAAAAGATATTTTTACAATATAAGGTCATATACAAGGTTTCTGCAAAAATGCAAGTTTTGAGTTTTAAAATTTTGTGAGCAAGTATACATTCTTTCTGTATTGTATCTTGTTTTATATTTTTACCCCATTAACAGAGTTTTTCATATAGCAAAAATTTTAATTTTGTTGAGGTTCAATATACCATAATCTATAGATTGTGGGTTTGGGTGGCAAATTTAAGAATTTTTGCCTAACTGAATACTGTGAAGCCTTTTTATTCTAAATTTCTATAGCTTTATAATGTGCATGCAATCTAGGATCCATTTTGAATTAAATTTGTCTAAAAATTGAGGTATAGTTCATTATTTTTTAAGTACACCTAATTATTTTTGTACTATTTGTTGAAAATGTCATTTGTTCTCCATTGAATTTCCTTTGCATCTTGGTAAAAAAAAAAATCAGTGGACATATTTGTGTCAGTCCGTGTATGAACTTGGTATCTTGCTCCCTTGAGCTGTCTGCCTAAATTTTTGCTTAAAGCAAAGGGATGTGATTATAATAACATTAACATTCAGTGTTAATCTAAGCAATGTGAGTCCTCAAACTTTCTTCTCTTTTAAAATTATTTTGGCTATTGTAGTTTCCATTTGTCTGAGAATCTTTTTGTCAGTACCAACTGAATTTTTATCTGGATTGTGTTAAATTTATAAATCAATTTGTGAAGAACTAACATCTCAAAAATACTAAACTAACGGGGTAGGGGTAGAGCTCAGTGGTAACACTTATCTTGCAGGCACAGTGCCCTGGAATTGATTCTCAGCACCACTGAAGAAACTATATGTTTTCTCTCCAGCACCACCCAAACAAAGACATGGTATGTCACTTCCACTTATTCATTCTCCTCTTTGATTTTCTCCTTCAGCACTAATTATTCAGCATATAGATCCTGCACATACTTTATAGAGTTTATACCTAAGTATTTTACTTATAGGGAAAGTTGTTGGAAATACTACTATTTCTCAAATTTAAATTTCCACCTTTCCATCTCTATTACATACAAGCATGATTTTTGTCTACTATCCTGGTAGCTGGGACACTGCTAATATTGTTACTTCTAATATATCTTTTATAGAAGCTTTGAACATTTTTATATAAAAATCATATAGTCTTAGAATACAGTTTCATTTATTTCCAAGAATATCTTTTTTCCTTTTTATTCATATAACAGACTAAACTTGTAGCATAATATCAAATGGAGGAGCAAATAAAGACATCAGGTATGATGTTAAGAATAAGTAAATAACACATTAACTTTTGTAAATGCCTTTAGGATGCTAACAAAGTCCTTTTCTATTCCTAGTTTTTGGGAGGTTTTATCATTTTAGGTATGTGACTTTCAATGAAAGCCTTTTATGACTTATGATACAATTATGTTCTTAATTTTAGATAATTTAAATTGTTGATTTTATTGGATTGTTTACTATTAAACAGAGCTTTGTTTTGTACATAAAATTCAATGAATTGTGATGCATTGCTTCTTTCATAAGTTATAGATTCAATTTGCTAATATGTTGTTGAGGACTTTTAATTTTTTTTTTTATTTTATTTTTTTTTAAATTTT
>NW_004524647.1:6228740-6232157 GCF_000260255.1 Octodon degus
GGCCAGCTCAGCCCACCAGGGGGCGGGCTGGCTGGCATGTGGTGCTGGGGGATCGAACCGCGGTCCCTGATGCTTTTGCCAAGCTTGTTCTAAGTAGGTGCTTTAGACCACTAAGCCATCTCTCCAGCCCAAGGACTTTTAAATCTATGTTCATGATAGATAGATACTGGGCATTTGTTTTCTGTGTATATTTTATTTCTGTTTCAGGTAATTCTGACCTAAAATGAGCTGCAAAGTGCTGTTTTCAGCTTTCTGGAATGAATTTTATTAGAACTGATATTATTTCTTCTTCAAAAGTTTGGCAGAATTTGCCAGTGAGGTATAGTTTTCTTCTTTGGAAGATTTTCAACTTTGAACTCATTTACAATAAGATGCATAAGACAGTTCAGGCTATCCAGGCATTATGTGAGTTTATAACCTTCAAGAAAGTGTTATGTTTTATTTAGACTATTGTTTACACAGACATTAGTCATCATTAATAAGGAAGTACTATAAACAACAGTCATGTTTAGTGTGATATTGTTTAATGATTCAACATATGTCTAGCAGAATGCTTCATATACACACTAGGAAAATGTCTATGTTGCTCATATTGATAGAATATTCTATAAATGTTACTTTGGTCAACTTGGTTGATAGTAGTCTTAAGCTCTCCTGTATTTTTATGATTTTTCTGTGTGTTTTCAGCTTATGAAAGCTGAAAACAGTACTTTGCAGCTCATTTTAGGTCAGAATTACCTAAAACAAAAATAAAATATACACAGAAAACAAATGACCAGTATCTATCATGAACATATATTTAAACTGTGTGAAACTGCACAGAAGAACTCTTCTTTTGGTTATTGAAAGAAAAACATTGAAGTCTTCAGCAATAAGTGAAAATCTATCTATTTCTCTTTTCAGATCAATCAACTTTTACTTCACATTACTGAAGCTCTATTTTTAGACACATGCAGAGCTGCTATGTCCTCTGAATAAATTGGTGAATTTATTCTTTTGTCATTAAGTACTGTTTCCCTTTACCCTTCCAAAAGAAGTTCACATTGTTCTATTGTATTTGTGAGCTATGTGCTAAAAAGTTTAGAAAATATAAAAACTCATCAGTAGTGAGAGAAAGCACCTCAGTGATTTCTTGGAGTGAAAATTTAAGAGAGATTACTAAGAGATATGAGGAAGCTTTTGAAGGATGTGTGTATTCATGATCTTGAATGTAGTGATGTTGTCATAGGTTTATGCAGATTTTAAATTCAATTTATTTTAAATATTCATTAAACTTATTATGTGTCAGCTTTACTTCGAAACACTGTTTGAAAAACATGATAATTGTTTTCATCTATAAAAAAAGTTAAACAGGAGTCAAGAAAATATAATTCAGCAGAGCCCTGTAAGCTTTGTTCAAGAGAGAAAGAAAACAAAAATGAAAGGAAGAACTAGATGAGCACAATTGAGGGAACAAAAGAAGGAAATGAGGATTCATCCAATGGCAAATAATGTCTTGGCTTCTTTCAAATGCATATAAAGTTATTCATTTGTATAATTCAAAAAAACAGCTGCAATAACAATGGCGAAGAAATGTGGATTGGCATCCCATCAATGCAAGTGATCTAAAGCCAAATATTTAACTCAGTTTTAAAAACTCCATTGAAATATATAGTCAATATATTATATATTGCTGTAACATTGATAAGGTATATTTTTGACTCACCAAAGCTTAAGTGAATTTCATTAAGAGAGAGCTTTCAAGAAAACCAAAAAGGAATACCCTGCCAGTTTGGTTTTCTTGATTTTTTTGTTTTGTTTTGTTTTTTGGGTTTTTTTGTTTTGTTTTGTTTTGTTTTTTACCAACTGTGGAAAAGGACCTTACATACTAATGGCATAAAGCAACCCCAGTAAATGCACACTAACATTCTTGTTTCAGCATACTGTGAACTACAGGACAAGTGGTTAGAGGAAAATCACAAACTCCTTTGAAGCCTCTAACCTGGATATCAAAGTTCCCAAGGTACAAATTAAGTAAATAAATATTATTTTAAAACATCCTCAAGAGTATTCTCTGTAAATTCACAGGCTGGCTGAGACAGGCTTACATGTGTAAGGGAAAAGCCCTTACACTTTGGGCTTTGACTTTTTCCCAATAACATAGGGTATTTGGAAAGGCATTAACAGTCCAAGGGAGTTCTGAGAAGTCAAAGCAGACCAGATGTAGCAGTTGGACAGTTCAGCTGCCTCCTTCCAAATATAGCTATCTTCTTGGAATTCTAAATTGGCCACCCAAAACCAGAAATTACAATAAATTCCCATAAGTGGAAAATAAATTCACTCAATAATAAGCACAAATTTATGGTTCCCGAATTCCAAGCTAGCTTTGCCTGGCTTCAGAGCCCTGACATTTTCTAATACTCTCCATTTTAAGCATCCCTGTATCTCATTCTATTTTAATTCTCACAACTTGGATAAGAAATCTAGGAGAAAGAAAATAAGAAGGGACTGGATGCAAGGGAAGAGCACTTGTACATTCTGGGAGGAACTGTTTAGGACAAGCATTATCACCCTCTCCTGTTCATTTGGAAAGAATAAATGGAGAAAAATCTCCAAGCATATTAGAAGAATTACGTGCACTCAAAAGGAAAATGACAACAATGAAATTTGCCTATCAAGAACCAACTTTGATTTTACTATTGAAAGAGTAGTTCTTGACTTGGAGTGAACCAGTGAGGTAGCTTGCTTATTCCCATTAAAGAAAATTGTTCAGGGAGAGGAGGAGTGAAAAGCTGGCATGATTCTGATCCAGCTTTCATCATTAACAGACACATGTTGAACAAAGGGTTTAATTTAACTGAGGCACAGTATTAATTAAAAATGGAAATAATACTACCTGCGGTGTTATTTCTGGTTTTAGCTAACATAAGCAAAAATGAACACTTGTTATGAGGAAAATAGTAATTTTCATGTTTAACAAAGGAACAACAGAATCAAGACAACACATGGACAAACAAGCAAGAACACTGTAGCCTTACACAAGACTTCCACAAAAACAAATAAAGAGTAGCAATCTGCATTTTTTAAGCTCAGTTAAAAGTTCATCAACCGAGCATTAGTTCTAAATGGTTTGATTTGTTTCCCACACTGCAAGACCAGAGCATCTTAATTTACTGTTTAACTGGACATAATCAGGTAAGAAAAGATAATTTTCTAGAAAGAACCCAGGACTGATGAGATAGCTTAGCAGACTGAGTGCCTGCTTAAGGGCTTGCATCTCTGGCACCACATGCTGAGCCGGCCCCACCCCTGGGTGCACTGAGCTGGCCATCGAGAACAAGTGTGATGGCCCATGCCTATAACTGCAGTGCTGGGGAGGCAGAAAATAGGATCACTACAAGTCCAAGCTATGTAGTGAGACCCTGTACGAAACAGAAA
>NW_004524647.1:6232407-6240806 GCF_000260255.1 Octodon degus
AAGGAAGGAAGGAAGGAAGGAAGGAAGGAAGGAAGGAAGAAAGAGCTGGACAGACAGCTCAGTGGATTAAAACACCTGTTTAAGCAGACTCGGGGACCTGGGTTCAATCCTGGCATGCCATGCCAGCCCTGCCCCTAGGATGCTCTGAGACAGCAATTGAGACTGGGCATAGTAGCGCATGCCTGTAATCCCAGCAATTGGGAGGCTGAAAACAAGAGGATCACTATGAGTCTGATCTGTATAGTGAGACCCTGTAGACCCTGTACTAAATACATTTTTTAAAAGAAAGGAGAGGGAGAGAGAGAGAGAGAGAGAGAGAGAGAGAGAGAGAGAGAGAGAGAGAGAGGATCCAGAATTCCTTGCCATAAAATAGAGGAATGGGATGGTTTGTAGCCTCAAATAAGTGTTTAATACAAATCTTCCTGCCTGAGATTGTTACAGAGGTTAAATAAGAAAATCTTAGTAGAGGACTTAATTTAAAAAAAAAAAAAAAAAAAAAAGCTGAGTTCAGGTAAGGCAAGTTCGTTCAAGGGTCTTAGATTCTGGTGAAAAGACTTGACCACCCTGATGTTTAAAAGCAGAAAAAAAAATATGCATTTTCTTTTCAATTTATAAACTTCTTAGAGTCCAGAATCAATTAAGTCAATTTTCTATAAACATCAGAAAAGAATCAAATCTACTTCAAAAACTTTTCCTTTACTCCTAACCTTTATTAACCAAGAAAAACTTTTCCTCCTGTCACCCTTATTCTTCCATTGTCTTGTTTCAATCTCCTTTGAAACAAAAAACAGTAACTTGAAAAAGAAAAAGGATTGGTAGATGACAATTCTAATTGTGGCTGTATCCTTGGAAACCACATAAAATTGGCTATTTGGGGTTAATTAGTGGTAGGGATTTTTCAAGACAACAGACAAGGGTATATTTTAAGTACTGTTTTTACTCTAATTCACTTAGAAAATAAAAAATGTTGAAGTCAAACAGCTCTTAGGCTCACTAAGCCTATTTTAGTTTCTTTGTATATGCCTCCCAGTGAGCTTAGTAGGAGTAGGTGGCAAAGCCCATAGGCATGCTTGCCTGGTTTTAGCTGCAAGAGGGATGTCTACATTTTGAGGAAGGTAAGGTGAGTTATGGACATTGTGGTATTTAAATCGCATGCAGGCAGTTCACACCTGTTGGTCTCAGGGCAGGTCACTTCCTCTAAAAAGTGTGGATAACTAAAAGTAAAGCCATTTCCTCTCAAAGTATAAGTTTGGCCACAGAAGAATCAAATTCAAGGCAATAAATATGTAACTGTTACTGGATATTGGCTGAAAACCCTCTTTCTAATTGGATTTCAGAAGCAAAGACCCCATGTCTGTAGAGTTCACACTTAGGTTACAGCAGGAAGAAGAGGGAGAACAGCTAAAGACGCTCATTAAATTTTCTTCATATTTCCACTTACATAGATGGAAACTGAGTTTCACTCAACAACTCTTAAGAAAAGAAATAAAGCAGTTATTCTCTTACTGTGAACACATACCATTATTTCCTTCTAGGCACTAATTCCAGATGCTGTCATAAGATCCAGATCTGATACAGTCCAAAAAATCAGAAACTTCACCCTCCTCCTCCTAGCCTCTGAAATATGCACGTGTAATGTAAACTTGGTCGTTCTAGTGTTCCACTTGAGATTCTGAATATCTAGGTTAAAATGTAAACTCACAAGGTCAGTTAGAAATTAGTCACCTAGCCTGCTATATGTGGTTGAAAGTCAAGCAGTGAGGCAGCAAATGTCCATGACCAGCAGAATGGAGCAGGACATTCACTCTGAAATCATAGCCCTTGCAGTGGTTCCATCAGTGGTGACATCCCCAGAGGCAAATGTTGAAGCCTGACTTTCTGCATAGAGCACATTTATATTTTTATAGCAAAGTCAGTCTTTTTTAGTGATACAGGAACCATGAGGGCACTCAGAGACGTAAGGGGAACGAAGCTCTATTAAACTGACTGTTCCAGAGCACTTAAGCCCTCCAAATTCTGAGCCCTGAGCTCTGGGACAGAGTAGGAAACAGTGGTTTTGCACTTTTGCCTCAGTCCTATGGGGTCAGCAAGAGGCTGAGCAAAATTTTACAGAAGCAGAAGCTGCTTTTACAGAAGCAGAAGTTTAGCAGGTATTGTCATCATTTGAGTTTATGGTGATCTTGGGCACAACAGCTACTGAGGCTGTTGTAACCTTGTGATTAAATTAAAGAAGAAAAAGAAGCTGTTGGACTATCATGGACACAAAGTAGAACAAAGTGAACACCGACCATCTGATGGGTGTGACCCTTGGAGAGAGGAAGGTGTTTTAAGGTGGTAGATTTTCCTATCTCATTACAGGAACAGGAATCATGTTTTCCCTCCATTACTTCCCTTCCTTCCCAAGCCTACTTCATCAGTCTTTTCACTGATTCTGAAAGGAAAAGGAATAAAGTATGTATAACAAAATTCAGCAATAGCTTCCAAATTCTGGGGATCAATAATCTAGAGCACTCATCATATTTTTCTTTTATGAAAGATCCCTAAATTTGGATTCCTTATTAATAAGAAAAAGTGGCTTTTGGGGATGTTATCATGAGATCGTAGCATATTCACTTATGCTCTTACAATTTATTTATCCAGTTTATTGGGAATTTTTCTGATTTGAGTGAATTCAAGAGTAAAAGGAAGCTATCCAGATGGTTCAGGATACAATTCTAGCAGTTCTTGGCTCTCAAAATCAGACTTACCCCATGATACTTAAAATCTGAGGTGGGTGGGGATGCTGTCTGAATCTTGAAACATCCTATCTAGGGAAAAAAGTCACAGTTTTAGGATTTCTGAATAAAAAGGATGTGTATTCTTTACAAAAAATACTTTGGAAAATATTTTGGTTGCTGCTTACCTGTATTCCCATGCAGACCGACACACAACAAGGACTACATATAACTTCAAGCCACGAAATCAGATTCGCACAGCAGCACACCTTCATCAAATGAAAGATGTACAGATGGGACCAGGCCCAAGCAGTTCTCAGAGCATGAGAAGCTTTCTTGAGCAGAGGAGTCACACACATACGACACACCACCATCTCTCTATCAACCACCACTTTGATCTCATGGGGAGCCACTTCTGACTTGGATAATATAACTTACCCTAGAAACAGAGACAGTTTGAGTTTCAAAAGTAGGCCATGACAATGAGCTAAAAAATGAGACTGTCCTAGCCAGATCATCATGATAATCACGCTACCTGCATCTCAGCGGTTTCCAGCTGGGAGTGATCTTGCCCCTCAGCATTCCCTGAAGCATTTGGCAGTAAAGAAATGTTTAGTTTTCACATTGGGGGAGGTATAATATAGATCTGGGATCCTGCCAGACACCCTAACTGCACAGAAAATGTTCTCCTACAATAAAAGATTATCCAACTTAAAATACCAATAATGCTGATATTGAGAAAAATATTGAACTACTTGACTAGAGAGAGAAAAAATCAATTTATGGAAAATTCTGCAGGATCAGATATTGCCAGCTGAAACTGGGCAGCATTTTATCTCTGTTCAGAGGTGATCTGGATGTGAAAAAGTGAGGACAGAGAGGTATTCCTACTAGGCCAAAGTGTAAGCGTTACAACTCATTTTCTACTGTGATGGAAGGAAAAATATGCTGAAGCAACAGTCCTTAAATATCTATGACCATATGGTCATGTCCTTGCAAAGAGCAAAGTTAGAGGATTGCTGAAGAAGACATTTGAGGAAAATGAGTATGAGTGTGCCACCTGTAACTGTAGAACCCACAGCACAAGAAAGTTTTAACAGCAGGTCTACACTGACTACACACTGCCTTCCTCTTGCAAGTTCTCCAGTGAGGTTCTAAAAATGGGATCATAGTAGCAGTGATAGCGATTGTACATTGGCTCTAGAACTAAAACTAAAAAGAATTTCCCTTGCAAAGGCTCACCTGGTTACATAATGGATACAGAGACCACAGAGACCGGGTAAGAGCTTGTTGGATCCTTCCTGAATCCAGCGCCAAGAGAACTGTCACCTGGTGATGAGATAATGTTGGATCTCTTCAATCTTAGAGGAGTAAGTTACTTGTCCTCATCCTAAATGACACATATTAAACTCAAATTATCTTTTGTTAGCTAACAAACATTTATGCAAGCACCGTTAAAAGATTACATGGGGGCCAGGGAGATGGCTCAGGGGTATAAGCGCTTCCCTGGCAAGCGCAAGGGCCTGAGTTCAATCCCCAGTTCCACAAAAAAAAAAAAAAAAAAAAAAAAATATTACATGAAGGGCCAAGGAGATAGCTGCTTGGCAAGTACGATCCTCAGTTCCATCCCTGATACCAAAAATAAGCCAAAAGAAAAAATGAAAAAGGATACCCACAATAAAAACATTATATGAAATGAATTTTTAAGAACCAATTCCCAGAGATTTTTGCAGAAATAATTTATTTTACAGAACAATGAAGTAGAATGTGGAAAAGAAAGTTGTAATGCAATCTAAGTAACGATACATTTCAAATTCAGGGTACTGCTGTGGAGACAACGGCTTACATTCAGAGAGAAAGGTAAGCATGTGATGACTGTTTTCATAAATCCAGAATAAACAAGTCCATGAATCAGAGAGTTCAAGAAGAAATAGTCATTCAAAATATCACATCTAATACCACACTATTGTCTATGTTTCCAAAACTAAATTAATCCCTTACTCATATTTGGCTGCTTCTTACTGTATTTACAATATATAATAAGATATTTCACTTTGCCATTTAAGTGGCTTTCAAAACAGCTGTGTATTTTCCTCCATTTTGTTTTCCTAATTCTTTATGAGGTATGGGAGACATTCAGTAAATGGTGTACTTAATAAATTTGGAAATAAGCAAATAGGTCATCAAATCATAACTAAAGCAAATTCCAATATTTCTATTTTTAAGTGACCTCATAGTACATATGCACTTATTTTTCAGTGTTGTTATCCAAGCCAACAGTGACTTAGTGCTAAGCACATTATTAAGCAATGTATAGCAGAACAACTTTTATTTTATAATGTTGGAAAACATTTATTTTCTCATACACATATTTCTACAAAGGATTTCTGTTCTATTCCTGCAATGTCCACCAGGTCTTCTTAGGGTCAGTCAAACATTAGGACTCAGCAGGCCTACCCTGGGTCTTAGTTGACACTGGCCTACCAGGGAGCAGTTGGGCGTAATAGAGTGATGTGGGGCCTCCAGTCAGATCACCTGTGGCAGCAGTCTCGGGGAGCCAAGCATTCATGCAGCTTTCCAGAAAGCAGGTCCGCAAGTAGAGTCACTTATTTTCCTTGATTTTATTACCCACTTTTGCAGAAACAAAAAAATAGACTGAAAAAGTCTGCTAAGGTCTTTATAATATCACTTTTTACTCTTCTTGTTAGATAAAAACCTAAATTATTTTGATACATTGAGAATCCCAGTGGTAATACAACCCATAGAATCCAATCTATATAACTTGGAGTCACATTGTTTTGTTCATCTACCTGTTCATCAGTCTAGCAACTGTCCCTATGAGGTATCAGCCAACACAGGGTAAGCAGACAGAGATAGCATAATACTACTTGCAGAAGCAGCCAGTGACATTTGAGGCACTGTGTCCTGCCATGGCTTTTTTGCCTTCAAATAGTCTTTTACTGCACAAATTTTCCATGATTGACAATCAGAAGAGAGAAAGTGATTTCTATCTAGTACTTTGCTAAAAAAAACAGTCTCAAATGTTTTGAAACACAGTAGATATACCCCTTTCCCAAAATAGTTTTAAGAGCTTCTTTCAGCATATTTTTGAACTACAATTGAAGTTTTAATAAATATATCTGCAAACCTATAATATTTTTAGTAATTATACTAAAATATGGAATAGGAATTGAACACAGGGTGATAAGAAAGCCGAGTAAACACATAGCACATTAGTGAGTCAATTAACTTTGATGTGTAATTTTACATAGGAACAATTGAAAACTTACTGTCACTTAAGCCATAGCCTTTAATCTACTTCACACTTGTACAGCTCAGCAGTGTGAGCTGAGTTTAGCTAACTGATTCTCCTAAGTTTAGTTAGTGGGTTGCTTTCAGTCACCTGTCTGTAACCTACTGCCAGGTTGTCTATCTGTCCTAGAATGTTCTCCAGGGGATGTGCTTGGGGGTCCTTCAGTAGAGTATCTCACATTTATTCCCAAGGAAAGTTGGGAGAGCTCCAGAAAGGTATCACAAGAACAAAAGGGCTCTAGAGTCTGATTAGATAACAAAAGTTACACTTTTAGTTATATAGGTCTTGCTTTAACTTGGTCTTAACCATCCAGCAGAAAAGTGTAACCATGAGGTATAAAAAATAAAGCTATATTAATATGCTGAGCTGGAAAAGGCTCAAGTCAACAACTTCAGACAATTGCCAGTTGTGTTGGTAGCGCACTCTTATGGACTATTGGACTACATTGGATTATTTTTGCTGAATTCAAGTACCCACAATATTTGTACTGGCATCAAGTATGAAAAAGTCCCTTAAAGACTTCTCCAAATACAGTTTCCCTAACAGCAATGGAACACCCATCTGCAACAAAACAAAACAAAAATAGGGGGATAGGGGCTGGAGAGATGGTTCAGTAGAATAAGTGCTTCCCTGGCAAGCACAAGGTCCTGAGTTCGATCCCTGGTACCACCAAAAAAATAAAAAAAAAAAAGAGTTTATAAATTAAGGACCATTTTGCCATGAAAAAAATATATATGTATATACAAGATAGGATAGATATGCAGCTACTTTCTCTTAGTTCAATGAGAAGAAGGTTTGTACTAGTATTGTTTAGATAAGCTGTCATATCTACATCTTGTCCTCTGAATAACTACTGCAAAGACAACAATATGCAATGTATTAATTATTGTAACTGTCCTACTTACCTGTTTTAAAACAGTTTCATTGCTATTTTATCTTTTTCTCATTAAAATGAATAATTTTTTTTTAAAAAACTGTCATAACAGCATTTTGCTAAATTCTATTCATCAAAGCAAGTCAGATGCATATGAGCAGAAATAGATTTCACCTCTCAGTGTTAGAAGCTCTAATGTCCTTTTGTAAAAGTCATGCCTGCATTCAGGAGTGGAGCATTGCTACCTTTTTTTCAATTTCCTGCCCTAGTGTTAAGAGAAAAAAAAATAATTTATGAAGCACGGCTGTCAACCAAGGGCTAACATCACACAGAGTGTCTGATCTTAAACAATTACTGAGTAGCATCTGGAGTTGACAGTAAGAAGACCAGATGTTTGACCTTGAACAAGGTACTTAACCTCCCAGATATTCTATTCTTCTGTTTAATTGGGGGTAATGATAATATTTAACTCACAGGCTTGTCATGAAGATAAAAATGAATCAATCTGAGAAAGTACTTTAAAGTCTATATAACATCAAGTCAAATATTAGCATAATCATTAAACTGTAGGAGTTAAGAGTTTTAGCCCTGGAGCCAGATCATCTAGATTAGAATGTTGTGCCCACTTCTGACTAGTCCTTTGCCTTTAAGTGAATTTTATACACTCTGATTTAATTTCCTCACTTTTGAGTGACAAGTATTTTTTTTTTAATTTAAGACAGGGTGTACAGGATGTACAGGTTTCACTTCATAAATCGAACTCGTAGTATTCCGCCTGTTTACAACCTCCCAACAGCTGGGATTATAGGTGTGTGCCACAATGCCCAGTCTCAATTGCCATCTCAGTGTGCCCCAGGGGCAGGGCTGAAACTGCAGGCTAGGGGATCAAACTCCTGGCCCTGCATTTGCTTAAGCAAGCTCTTTAATCCACTGAGCTCTTTGGCCAGCCCAAAAAGTTGAAAAGGATGTTCCCCCAAACCCTTCGGGCTGCCTTAAGAGTGAGTCTGATAAGGCATGTGGAGCTGGGGATCTAACTGAGGTTTCCTTGGCCTGATTGCATTTGCATGGGCAGGCACTTACACCTACAATATTTAAATGGCAATGGAATACCCATCTCTGACAAAACTAAACAAAAAAAGGGGATACAAATGAAGGACCATTTTGTATCCATATATACAAAACAGGATAGATATACACCTACTTTCTTAATTCAATGAGAAGAAAGGTTTATACTAATAGTGTTTGGACAGGATATCATGTCTGCATCTTGTACTATGAATGACTACTATGAAAACAACAATATGAAATGTATTATTATAACTGTCCTACTAACCAGTTTTGAAACTGTCTTATTTCTATTTGTTTCTCAATAAAATTAATTTTAAAAAGAATAGAAAACATGAAGGGCTGGAGAGATGGCTCAGTGGTCTAAAGCACCTACTTAGAACAAGCTTAGCAAAAGCGTCAGGGACCACGGTTCAATCCCCCAGCACCACAT